>NC_056727.1:163780780-164080780 GCF_019279795.1 Protopterus annectens
GTGTTCTAGACCTTGATTTGTTCAATGGTGCCACCTGATGTGGTCTAGTACTTGATTTGTTTTGTTAGTTAAGTTGGGAGATCCATCAGCTAGACACTGCCTTAAAAGGCAGTATGGAACAGCAAGTGCTTTAGCTAGTATGTAGAAGCCCTGGAACAAGAGGTGCAGGCCATCCTTAGCAAAGCACATATGCCAGCCCAGTATCTCCTCCCATGCTGACACATACTGAATCCCCCTAGAATGACACCAGCTATGTAGCCAGTTGTTGAAGCCAAGTCTCTTTTCCCTGCACTTTAGCACAATTCATGGAAAAGGAAGTATTCTGTCAAAACCAGGGTCTTACATGCATTTGTTATATGCATAGAGAGTTCTGTCATGTCTTTCTGCTTGTCCCTCAGAAGTTCACTTTCAACCACATGGACCATCACCATTACATAATCATATTTGCTTGAGGGCCCTTGATATGTTAGAGATGTTCTCTCCTTAAAGGTAACTCACTGTGACCCACTTTTTGACCAGGCTTGTGAGAGTTGAGTCAGTGTGTCCCCAATCACTAGTACACTATTGTTAGAAGGGGAAGAGATATACTTTGGAGTGATTTACTACTTGGTGATGACAGTGATAATATGTTTTGCATGTCTGATTTGCAATGAGTCCTATATTTGCTTGATCCTGGAAGCTTATGATAATAGTTTGCTTTGTGTGTGTGCAGAATGCTGTAGTGGTATATATTGTGCACATGTTGTGTTTGTTTGTTTGTTTACAGTGCTATGATGCTGGCAACTGAGGGTAGGCAAAATGGCTGACCCTCTATTTTAGTCCAAGAATACAGCAAAGGAATGGAATATTATTTGATTTCTAAGAAAACATTTGAATATTTAGTTCTGTGGAATAATATATTTCTGTTATTACAGGAATGTGACTTAAAGGATTTAGTAATACATCCATCCACATAGTATAAAAGGGGGATAACAGTAATAAGAAAAGATGAATAAAGACAGTTTCCAGTTTTTGGTGATTGTACTAGTTCTGAATCTAGATTAGTAGGCAATGTGAGAATACAGTTTCAGTCTCTTATCGAGTGTGAGAATAACTAGGGTTGTTTGCTGAAACTCTGAAATTGCAAGAGCCTGCATTTCTCTAGTACAGCATTACAAAGCATTGCATAGGGTGGCATTCATTGCTGTTTATCTGCATACCTCTCAACTGTCCAGATTTTCGCAGAATGTCAAGATTTTTGCTTCATATTTTTGGTCTGGTCCTCATAAAATTTGTGTTTTTTTCTGGCAAATCCCTGAGGATTGAAGTAATTAAATAATGGCATACATTTCAGTTGCAGTCTTCATATCCTTCAAAAACTGCATGCTAACATAAATCATGTTATTCTGGAACCTTTCTAAGTATATAAGAGTAGTATTTAAAATGTGACCTTATTACTAGGCCTTTGTCCTTTGTCCCCCATTATTTTAGTCTTCGTCCAGATTTTTTGCACTAAGAGGTTGGGAGTCATGTCAAAAAGAGAAAATGAATGAAGTAATTGAAAAGCAGTTAAGACTTCAGCCAACAATGCCTACTTCCAAAATACACTAACAATATATTCTCTCACACAGGACAACCATAAACGGCTCTTAGGAGACCAAAAGTAGCTAAAAAACTCAAAAAAAGGCAGCAAAACATAGGAAGTACAGAGGATAACAGTGAATCAGAAAACAGAAACACTTTATCAATGCAATAACAGCCAGGCAACTGTATAAGCACAACTGAACCAGTTATTTTAACCAAACAGTAAAAAAAGTACATTATACAATGCCTCCTCTAAAACGTGCACGCTGATTGGCCAGCCCAACCAGCGTCGCAAATCCCTCAATATACTAACGGAAAGGTCCGGTCGACTTTTCCGTTAGGTATAAAACACTGTCTCCGTATGTTAAATTTTTAAAAAAGCAACGCAGATCTCTGTTGCTTTTTAAAGGTCTCGCCGGCGTTAAACTCCTTTAACATACACAAAAGCAACGGAGATCTTGCGATCTCCATTGCTTTTTTGCTCTCCTTATGTTAAACCCATTTAACATACTAGCGGAGCGAGAGAAAAAAAGCAACGGATCTTGCATTCTCCGTTGCTTTTGCCCACTCTGATGTACAGCGCGTAGGCATCGCAGTACATCAGAACCGCCGCGAACACCAGACAGCTGTGGAAGGGCAGCAAAGAGGCATTATACAATGCCATTATTTAAAAGTAATTATTTCTCACAGGACCAAACCACGCCAACCGGTATCCAACCACCATTACCCACACCCAGGCGTGGGTTATTGCTATAATAACAGTTAACAAAATAGAACTTAAGCTGTACAAATCACTAGACAACTAAGTGCAACTGAACTCCAGCACTTTCTTAAAATGAGGAACCGATTCAAAAAGTCAAAATCTGTAATTTTCACAGCATGTTATCTGTGTGCAGCTTTCTGATGCCTTTAAATTAGGGGTGTGCATTTGCCAACAACATGCATGGGCCATTAGGAAAAATACTACAGTGGTCAGGTTTGACCAGCACTAGTGTTCAATTCAGATACATGATAATGAGCCAATAATGAGGTATTTCTCACTACAGCTCTATCTGTTTCGGAATCTCATTTTCTCACCATTTTACTAACTGACCAGCCCACAGTGGGCAATTAGAGTGAGCAGTGAGCAGTGAGCAGTGAGCATTGTATTGAATACTGAGAAATGAGTACAAAATGTTTGCCAACACAGCTACAGCTTTTAAAACGAATACATTAATTCAAGTTGTATCTCCCTTGGTTTAATTTTTAAGTGCCTATAGTGAAACTTTAGAATAAATACATTTTAAGATTTACTTCTCTGAAAGACATATCTAATATATATTATCCCAATACTGATGTAACTGTTCCTGATTCCAGACACTAATCAGTGAATAACATGACATGCATTAAGGAATGAATACATGAGAAGTGTGTCTGTGTGAAAGAAAGCCTCAGATGTTTGAATGGCTGCAAGAATTAGTGTTTAAATATGCTGTAATTCTATGTTTTGGAAAGAAACTGTCAAACATCAATAAAAGCATCTCTATGATATGTTCCTGCTGGCTATGTATAATATTCATTTTGGCTCCCTATCGGAATTCTGAAACTCGTAATTCCAAATTCCAGAAGTCCAAAAAATATGAATATATAAATTCAGAAAAAAACTCTCTGGTATAAATGCTGTGCTAATAAATTGTATAACAAAAGAAAGAAAAGTTTAAGAAATCCCTGTTCCTCTACCTTAAAACCACACTGAAACATGCCAGCAAGGAACTTAAGTGTACTATTAGAAAATATAAAGAAGAATGCAAAATTAAGGTCACTACAGAAACCAAAGTAAGCTACAAACCTTTGCTTATCAATGCACTGAACTCATCCATAATAATATCAC
Source organism: Protopterus annectens (assembly GCF_019279795.1). NCBI lineage: Eukaryota > Metazoa > Chordata > Ceratodontiformes > Protopteridae > Protopterus > Protopterus annectens. Next base: position 163,784,214 of record NC_056727.1, read on the forward strand.
ACATTTCAATCCCAAGTATTTCATCGATATATTAGCACACAAATTTAGTGCCGAATTTAAACCATCTACCAACATTGTTGAGCCCACTATCCCTGAAAATGTATGTTCTCCTGTAATTACCTTGGAGCATGCCTTAAAATCTCTGTCAAGGGCTAAAAATAATGTTTCTATGGGACCAGAGAAAATACTGGGTTGCACTGTCATCATTGAAAAGTGTTCATTATCTAAGACTCTGCTTAAACTGTTCAGCCTTAGCCTATCTACAGGATTTGTCCCTGATGCCTAGAGAACAGCCACTATGACTGTTCTTACAGAAGGCTAGCTCCTCTACATAGACAGGTAATTATAGGCCTTTCAGCTTCACCAGCCTTATATGCAAAGCAGTAGTACATATCATAGCAGAACTCATGTATGCAGACATGGGCCACTCAACTGATCTAGACACCACTCATTTTGGTTTAGTAAAGGCCAGGTCCTGTCCAGGGTGAGATACAGCACAAGGCAACCTAGGCAGCTGTCTAGGGTCCCATGCTTGCTGAGGAGCCCAGCCAAGCAACTTTATTTATTTTCAGTAATCTTCCTCTTTAAAATATCCCTTTCATTTTCAAGAAACATTATTTAGAAATCAAAAAGTCTGTTAAAGTCTTTGAAAGGAGCTGGTTTGCAATTTCATAATTATTTTTTTAAAGAAAAAAGTTTTCTCCTTTTAAAAGGGCAATTATTATTTTAATAGCAGAGCAGAGCCTGCTCAGTATTCAGATGCACATACGGAGTGAAATTTGAAAGGTAAGACCAGAGGTTTGCACCCAAGATTTCAAATCAAAGTAGCAGCCAGTGTTTTGCAGTACTACATGCCAATTTTATATTGCAGCAGTAGATCCAGTCAGCAATTTGCAAGTATTATAAACAACCAGGCTAGCGCAGAGTAGGTGTGTGTGTGTGTGTGTGTGTGTGTGTGTGTGTGTGTGTGTGTGTGTGTGTGTGTGTGTGTGTGTGTGTGTGTGTGTGTGTGTGTATATACTTGCCATAATCTTAGCAGATTTATTGATGGCCTTTAATAAAATAGCGGCTTTTCATTATGTACTACATCCCACACCAAATGACATCTGACAGTGGCACCCCTTAGGTTGCCAAACCTGTTATTCTAACTTTTATGTGAATCAGAGTAATATTTAAAACTTTTCCCTGATTTTAGACAGTTATTCCCTCATTATTTTTGCCTTTGACCAAAATTCTTTAGTAAAGAAGTTGAGAGGTATGCAGCAAAAGCAATATCAGCATTCAGTACCGTACCATCCAAATGTCCAGAACCTAGTTCTCAAGTGTCCTAAGTTAAACTGGAAACTGATGTGCCATTCTAGTATCCAGATTTGCAATCTTACTCCTAAATCCCTGATTCTGTGTGCAGCCTTCCTACAAGCTGTGACTGATGGTAGAGAGGCAACTGGCCCAGTTAAACATCAGCAAAGTTTTCTTCTGACTTGAAAGCCTCCTCAGCTTCTCCCCTTCCTCTGAATGCTTTGTTGGTGTTCTATTTGTTGCGGATTAGACTTTTATGGCATCTGGGTCATTCTATGAGAGCAGCAAACAGGTGAGAATGACAAGATACTAGTGTGTAAGTGTGTGCTTATGTACAGATGTATGTGTGTGTGTGTGTGTGTGTGTGTGTGTGTGTGTGTGTGTGTGTGTGTGTGTGTGTGTGTGTGCGTGCGTGCATGTGTATGTGTGTGTGTGTGTGTGTGTGTGTGTGTGTGTATTTGTGTTGTGTGTGTACACATGTGTAGGTGTGTGGATGTGTGTGTGTGTGTGTGTGTGTGTGCGTGTGTGTGTGTGTGTGTGTGTGTGTGTGTGTGTGTGTGTGTGTGTGTGTGTGTGTGTGTGTGTGTGTGTGTGTGTGTGTGTGTGTGTGTGTGTATCAATGGACTGTTGGATTATGCAATAACCTAATTAGCATGCTGTCCTTTGGTGCAGAAGGCTGTAGTTTGTATTCTACATTGCGGTGCAACATAAGAGGGTGTCATTTTAAAGGTGAGATGTTAAACTGGGGCTCCATCAGCCAGAGTTGGTGGTAGCTCAGGTGAATGTAAATAATCCCACTTCAGTTATCAAAAAGAGTAAGGGAACTTCCCCAATACACTGGCCAAATTTCCCCTAGTAGTATGACTAACACCTTGGGTCTCCTATGAAAAGAGGCCACTAGTCTAGCAGGACTAACCTGACCAACAAAGGATAAATAAATAAATAAATAAATAAAATGTATTTGTCCTAAGCTAGGTACCGTGTACAGTAGCTTTTAAAAATGAGTAAAAAATTCACTTCATTAAGCTTTAGTCTTGCTGAGTTGAAGATACTTGAGCAGCTGACTGCAATGTATGATAAATGAAACTTGCTAGCCGTATATGTATCCTTAATATTCTTTTTTTTTCTTGTCTATGACACTTGTATTGCTTTGTCATATCACTGCTTGTTTTCTATTTCCTTTTCATACTCTGTTATGCATCATTGTAATGTCTGACTTTTTTCTGTCTGGTACTCCTCAAAAGATGTATAATGGTTATTTGGACATTCATGGGCAGCAAATACAAATAAATGAATGGATTCTATATATAAAAATCCTCAACACTACCTGACCCCTGCCTTATGTCCACTGCATATCAGGAGAGGCTGATGCTCTCCCAGTATCCCAAATAGGATAAGATATCGGGTACTGAAAATAAACTAAGGTATTGATCCCAGTTCTCAAGTGCTGGGTTTCGTAAGTAAAAAGCAACTCTCTTTCATACTCATTCAAGCTGTCTGGTCTATTTATATATCTGTTTTACTGCTACTTATCTATCTATCATAGTTTTACAAAGGTAAATAAGTAATCTGGCTCACTATGCAGACCTCCCCATATATTTAATTTATGCAGCACATAGTCTAAATTATAGCTGTATGAAAAGATATAACATTCATAACTTTTTTCAAAAAGACATTTTTGTCAACCCAGTTTAAGTTCAGGTAGATACTACTTGTAAACCTTATTTCTAGAAAGGTCTCTGGCTTGCCTGAATTTAGCCAGTGATTCTGATGTCCATGGTCACAGCAATATACCATGGCTCTTGTATCCATTATCACTTAATATTCTGGCAGATTTTGCACAGTAAAGGTGTGATAGTTGTACAACTCAGAATCAATGACCTCCCTCTCTCAAAGAAAGTAATCTTACTGGCCATTCACCCTGTCACTTATATACATTCAGGATTCAGCAAGGATCAAAACTAATCTCTTGATGAGTTTATGGATTTTTACTGGTCAATGTAGTACTCACAGCCCTACCTGTTTTTCCCTTTTCTCCAGCTACCCAGACAAAGGGATAAAAACAATGTAATGACACTAAGCTTCTAATGATCTCTGACCATTATCTGCATCGCTGATACTCAGCTGTGGTCTACAACCTCTGCTTGTTACCACTGTAGGTAGTAAGCTAATCTCTAAAGCCTCACCCCCAGTAAAGGATAGCTATCGAGAGACACTCAATCCTATATATCCAAAAAAGACTTACAGTAACCTAGGTCCTTTCTTAAATCTGGTTATCAAATAAAAAGAGGCATACAATGCTTACTTGACATTTTGTTGATACTCTTTCTGCCTTGTCTGGAGTAAAGCTGTGATCTGTGAATTCACTGTAATAACTTAAAAAAGAAATTCAGTGACATAAGTGACAAACCAAGGAGTGTTAGCTATAGCAAGAAAATATAATACACTGTTATTCATTTTTGTAACCAGGCAAGAGTTTTAAGCAGATTTATATTCTTAGAGAGTATAAAAACTAGAGCAAAATGGAATGGCAGCAGTCAACGTCAATGCAGAGACTGTAGGTCTCAAAAACATCTTTCTGTTGATTCTAAACTCAGTCTTTGACAGTATGATATAGTGGCTGAAATACTGAGCTGTATGCAAACTGCATCATGCAAATTAGGGTTCAGCTACTACATCTTGCATACTATGAAGTTTGCAGTATGTTATATAATTAGATTTAAGCTTCTAGTCTGACAAGGAAACCAGGTAAACTGATGGGTAACAAAGCTCAAACAAGTAACCAAATTAATACTCACTTTGTATGTAATGCTGCTAATGTTACCAGAGCCTTATGTTTGGTGTAGAAGTACTGTTGTAATAGTTCTAGTGCAGCTTTGTATGTAATGGTACTAATGTTACCCTGGTATTCTATATGTTATATTATGAACTACTTTTATAGTTTTTTTGTGGAACATTTCTCCCTGGGTCTCCACTGAAAAGTGAATAATTTTCCCAGTCAGACTTTCCTAGCAAACAAATGGAAATAAATAAGTAATAAAGAAGGCACATAATTTTGTTAGCATCTATACTAGCCAAACAATTCCATTAAAAATCTTTTCCAAACCAGGAAAAAAAGTGAAGGTGCTTTGATGAAGTAATTGAGTTTGACATGAGAAGAAAAGACAGACCACGTCCATCAGAATCACTGTGGATTAAAATGTTGAATTAACACAGAACCAAAAATATGGATAGCTTTCAAAATATATGCATAAACAGCTCATTCAGAGAAGCAAAACGTATTAGCAAACTGCAAAATATTAACTAAGAGAAAGATAAAATAATAGGTTTGTGTTGCCTTTAAATTATCCTTATTGTAAGTGGGTCACTAAGCAATAAATTCATGCTAAGAATCAGAAATGTGTTTGCCTTCAGGCAGAGCTAGCTCAACATGTAATCTGAATAACCTCTAGCAATTGCAACATTGGTTCAAATGATGCAGCCCATGACTTCTGAACAAGCATTGCACACTAGACCAGACTTGACATTGTGTATTAGCTTTTTATGGCATTCTTGATGTCTGTTCACAGAAATGTATTATTTTATGTACTAGAAAGAATTTTCTATGAGCATTCCCCATCAACTTCTCCCTTCTAAATGTAAATGTAACAAAAAAAAAAAAAAAAACGTCGGCTTCGCAACAGTAATTTCATTTAAAAAGAATCATTGTTATTGCAAGATTCCATTTTGTTAGAATCATAGGATTTTGCAGATGGATTCAATAAGCTAATGTTTTTAAGAAAACACAGAAATTAGTTTGAACTGCAATAAATGTATCCCAGGTTCCCAAAAGAAATGAGACATTTTGGTGTCAGACTCTGGCTATACTTAGGATATTCTTGCATCGTACTCTTAACTGAAATGTTTATGCTGGGGCAGAAACCAAGTAATAAGTACGGACAGTATTTCATAACAAAGATGAATGAGCCAAAATTCTTTAAAAAAATGCTTTTTTGAATTCCACAGCAACCATGTGCATGCTTTATCATGAAGAGAAACTGTATACTCCCAGAACATACCTGGAGGTAATTGCTGGCTTAGATTTTTCCATGTGTAAAATGTTAAAACGTGCAAGCAAATATAAGCATATATATAAACGGCAATAATGCACACAAAACAGCAAACAAGATTCATGGCAATACACAATATCAAGTGCTCTGATTATGCAAGTCTAAGTGTCTTGATCTCTTTAGCTGAATGCTGTTTATTCAGTTCAGTTTGATGTAACACTAACAGCTGTCAGTGTCTCTTTCCATTGTGTTTTCCAATATTTCTCATATGGACTTCAACTAGTTTTGGGCCTTGAAAGGAATCATAGCTGCCTCATCTAGTGCCTAGTGCTGCTACCCAGTCTGGTGCCCTGCCCCTTCAGCTTTTCAGTTGAAAAGCCAAAAAAAATAAGAAAGGACTTGCTACAACTAGAAGTGCATTTGTGTACCAGTATTCAGAAATGCCAATAAAGAAAAGAATACAGTCACTGTACTTTCTAAATGTACCCCAACACCTTACACCTGGGGCAGCTACCACCTTCACCCCCCCCCCATTGTTATGTTTCTGGATGGAGTATAACATATATTTTATGACTGTAAGCTGCTAACGTACTTCATCCTGCAGTCTAGGATTCAATTCTCTGTGTGCCTAATGGGTTAACAAAAGAATAAATAATTTGAAGAATATTCAGAACCTAAATATACATGAGTAGTATGGAAATGTTTTGGACTTACAAAAGCAAAGACATGCTGCAGAATGGAGTGAGCTCTTACCCCATAATGCTTAAATTTTAGTTTAAAAATGCGGCTTGGACTACGGCTTGGAGTAAGCACCTCACTGGTTCTTTTGAGCTTTTTTTAAAGTTGTTTCAGGTTTCAACTTTCTGTTACTTAAGAAGTTAACTTGTAAGTGTTTCTGCCATTTCACACTGAGCTAATCCGAGGAAGGGCACTGAGCAAACTTGTTTGTGATATATAAGATTAAGTATCCTGTTTTTTGCTTATTTTTATGAGTTATTTATGGCACTTTTATTGTCTGCTGCACACTTTTCTAGCTATTTTCACTGTGTGTGAGATATTAACTGGAAATTTTCTACATTTGTTAAACATCTGTTTGAGTTTGCTTGTTCTGATTTCCTGTCAAGGAGTGCATCATATAACTTATTTCTTTGCAATTAAAAGGATTCTCTAGAGTCTCCTTACTCCTTTATCTGTTTTAAACTTTCATTTAAAGGCTCACTGTTGCTTTTCTGCTGTGATAAACATTTTTTGCAGTTTTTTTTTCTACCTAAGTAGTGTGGGTAGTTGTAGCATTGTCCATATTCAGGCTTGTGTTTTGGGCCTAGTTGTTTGTTTGTAGAGGCTATGTGTCTGAGTACATGTTCCAGGCCCTCTTAGTTTAGCCAAAGCCATTCTTGCATTTCAGTGAGAGGGAAGTGTTTATGGTCATTGGTTGATTGAGGTTACCTGGACTACGGCTTGGAGTAAGCACCTCATTGGTTCTTTCGAGCTTTTTTTTAAAGTTGTTTCAGGTTTCAGCTTTCTGTTACTTAAGAAGTTAACTTGTAAGTGTCTCTGCTATTTCACACTGAGCTAATTGGAGGAAGGGCACTGAGCAAACTAAGAAACAGACCAATCTTTACACTAAAGAACAATCAGGATCAGTCTCAGATGACCAATAAGGCCTCCTAGCACTTTGCATCCAGGGCAATTGCCCCTTTCACCCCACCCTAGCTATTCTACTGAAGAGGACCACAACATCTATTCTCCAAGCTTCAGGTATATAGTCAGTGAAGAAGCTGAAGACAAGTAGGTTTACAAGGGAGTCTGGGAGACAGTGCGTCATACTAACATGGAAACAGCCTGATATGTTGCCTGGCACCAAAGAACTAATGTTTTTGATTTTGGAGAGTACTTTTTGTACTTTTTCTGAGGTAATGATGGGGAATGTACTGACTGGATGATATGGGGAAAAACTTAGAGGAAATAGAGGAGAGAGGTTTGAACAAAATGAATCTGTTAGTATGTTTGCCCTATCCTCAGAGCCATTTGCTTTGAGCTCAGTGCACTGCTGGCAGGGCATAAACTAGGGCGGAGCAAAGGGGTCAGCTGCTTAGTGGGCAAGATGTTAGACTGCATGATCAGCAGATGTCGATGATACTGTAGTGTAATAGAAATGAACACTAATACTGTGTTGGGGGTCAATGCTGGCATTGAAGTACTTTGTGTGTGGTGTTTTAATTGTAGCAAGCCACTTGATTTATAACAATCAATTTTCTAAAGTTGCAGAGTAGAAGAGCTTTTTCCCCCTTCATCTTTGAGAGGACTTTTTTTTTGCTCCTCAACTTAGTGTTGACGAGAGGGGCACCCGATCAGGTAACTACATAAGTCTAAAGATAACCTAGCTATGGTTCTGGGTGCTGGCTCTTATTTCCTAAGCTCTGGATACAGCTGAAGAAGGGTGTATGGTTATCTTTGGATAATGTCTGATACAAACAAATGATTGGTACCAGGGCCACAGAATAAAACACAAAGTGATGAAATGTATTATAGTGCCCTTTGGGAAATCATCTACCCAAGATAATTGCTCCATTGATAAAATAGCCCTAAGAATTAACCCAGTACTTAGGGATTTGAGAACGTATATAAATTGTAATTTGTCCTTCAACCAACACGTAGCAAAGATACTAAGAGTATCATTCGATGTTGCCCAACTCATAAGCACAGGTATGGCATCCAAGTCCAAGGAAGTTATAGTAATACCCTACTCAGCCATTATCATACCCATCATTGAATACACTACCCTCTTTGGCATGTACCTAACCAGGCACTTGCAACAGTTGGAGCACTTTCAAAGGGTTCTCACCATGAGAATCTAGGGTATAAATACCCTGTCCTACACAGATCACCTTAAGGCCCTTTCTCTTTAATCAGTCTTTTACAGATTACTGAGAGGTGATCTTTGCCTGGCATATAAGGCATTCACAGACCCAGCTCAGATGGAGCTTTTGCACATCCACAAAACAAACAGCACCAGTAACATTAAATCCAAGGACATGAGCTTTGCCTGCAACATAAATAAAAACATGCTGGAGAGACTGATATGTGTCTCAAAGGATCTGCACACTATGGAACTGGCTTCCATCCATGTGAAGCAGAATTCACCCCTGACCTTTTCAAGTGGAACCATGATCATTGGCTTGGAAATCGTAAATTCACCCCCAGTTGACTCCCATGTCTCTGATGGAGAGAGGCTGACAGTAAGATAACTGACCCCAAACTAACATACCCCCCCCACATTACCCTTAGCTACATCTTTACTAACATACCCCACCATATAAGTGGCCAATGTACTTGAGGCCAAAAATGGGTTGGGTTGCACAGATAGGGTTATAAAGCCCTGGTGGTCAATAGCCAAGTACAAACTTATGAACCTGTGAACCTATAATGTGGCAATATTTAATTCATACTTAATTTTAAAAGTCTTGATCTTTTGCTTTAACTCTTTACCCTTTTGAGTTCACTTATGGTGCAAAGAGGTTTGTGTTTATTTCTTAGGGCTAAGAGGTTGTTTTGTCTTATTGTAGACTTTGTTTATGCTGGGGTTCCACCAAAATGTTTTTTTTTCCTGAACTTAGCATTATGTTTAAAGTGAATGGGACAGAAGCTTCAATATGGAAGTTTATCCAGGAATAGAAATCTGTGGCAGAAGTTTTCATATTAGCTATGGGGTCCTTGTGGAGTGAGGAGCTATTAAATATCCTTAGATTGGAAGCTAGATCTAGGAAGATAGGTTCGGACAAGCATCAAAAGACAGTGAGAGGTGACTGTATCTTATGTTAGAATCTTATAATGAATACTAAGACATGGTGGTCATATTTGACCAAAGGTGGGACTGCATCAGTTATGCTGCATAACAATGCTGTATTTGTAAGAACCAGATTTACTAGGCTTGAGCCCGTAGTAGGAGAGGCGCTAATTGGACAACAGAGTCAGTGCTGATAATTTACATGAATCTTTCTGTGTATTTATTTTTTTGCCATCTATTGTTCTACAGTTGATGGACAAATAGTTAAAATCACCCTGAATTGCTATGCTGTGTTCAATAGTTATGGATTTAGATTTATGAAATAGGATTCATGGGCTACAGACAATATGAAGGGGTTCTGTAATTTGCTCAGATATGAAAGATGCTTTACAAGAACATGGAGGAGTTCAGCTTATTACCATGCTGGATTAATAGCACTTCAGGTAAGAACAAATGTTCCTACCAGAGATGCAGATATCTTCCATAGATGTTCTTAAAAAGAGGTATGTAATAGAATAAGGTGGTGAAGAAGTGTTGTCACTACAGTGGAACCATATTTCTGTAAATATACAGCTGTGTGTTTTTAAAAGTTAGAAAGGCTTATATGGATGGGCAAATCTTTTTGTTTAGGCTTCCAGCATGGAGTAGTGTTATATTAATGTATCCTGGTTTGAAACTGTAAGATTAGTAAATGTAGAAGCTTGAATTTGCCTAAAAAGACACTGTGGGGATGAGAACTATTTTGTCAATATGCAGAAACCCAGGAAAAAGAATTGCAAGTTAACTGTCCTTGATTTTGGCTCATATTTTTGCCCTTTCCTCTCAACATGTTTTATTTTCTGGTAAATTACTGAGAAATACAGATAATCAGTAATGCCAGACATTAAAGGTTTGTACTTATTGTAAAGAAAAGGCATCTGCAAGAACCCCCTCATTCCCATTTTGTACATGGGGATGGGTGTAACATCAATAATGACCATCACCTAGAGTCAGTGTTCACACCAATGAGTAGCTTGCCCTGCAGCTTGGAAAATACATGCTGATACAAAACCTGCTATTCTAATAACTTTTTAAGTGAATTGCAGAAATATTTAAAATTGTTATTTTTGGCTTTGTCCAGAATTCTGCAGAGAAGAGTAGCAAGATAATTTACCATATCTCTCCAAGATGACACACATTCAACCCCATTGGAATGACTGCAGTTACTGAGCCAGTGGTCAATTATTTTTTTTATTTTTACTATGCCATCACTCACAGGGATGGCAGGATGCTCCTCAGGACATGTTGCTTACCAGCCTCAGAAACATATATAGAGAAATAAGCCCTGTATGTCTTCATATCATTCAAGCTAGAGCACTGATGGGCATTCACTCCCATATATGAAACCACCTGGTCATATGCATACTTAGAGTGAAGGGATCTAAGCTACTTGGTGACACTGCAAATTCAGGCAGCTGAGAAACAACTGACTGCCACTGTATCTTTGCTCATCATGGTTTTTAAGTGTCAGTATAACTACTGAGTCACCCATGACAAGGATGTCTTCATGTGTGGCAGTATGCTATGGCTACATTAGATCTTCTGCATACCTCTTTGGTAACCCTTGCTTGTGACAGAAACAAGAGTCATTGTGCTTCTAAGGTCTGGACACATTATTGTAATGCCTAGGAGACATAGGACCCTTTGGGAGGAATTAATAGTACCTTCTATGTAGGTTTGGATATAGGGCATGATGGATAACCTCTTATTGTTACTGGAGCAAGATGCAGGTCCTACACTCTCTGAAAATGCCTAATGCAAGCAGGGCCGGCCTTAGCTGAAATGGTGCCCTAGGCAAAGTAGTACTCCGGTGCCCCTTAAGCCCCACCCACACCATAATAATGAACACCTGTATAAACCACACCCACAAATAGGCCACTCCCCAAGGCGGCCACTCCAGTCTTTTCCTTCAGTTATTTAAAGGCATAGGAGAAAACATACCTAGTAATGTATTTAAACTGCAAGTTAATGATGGTGGAATTTTCCTTTAATAAACCCGCTTTATAAGTTGTTCCCTCACACATATTTTACTATAAAAGCCATGTCCTCAGAAAATAGAAGCCCATGTGCCTTGTTACAAAGAGTTGCTTAAGTTAAACAGTTTAATTTACATTGGTGTAGGTGAGTGAGTCTTACAGCTCAGTGAAAATAGAATAGCAACCTCTCTCCTTCCTGTGTACAATAACTTAAGCTATAAAAGCACAAACAGATAGCCATTTGCTAAACAATACAGTCTCACAATGAAAACAGACTTAGCATGAGCAGTAAACTTCTCCCACCATTAAAATGGCATGAAAACCTACATTCATAGAAAATGCATCTGGCCAGTGGAGGATTACGTTTATCTTTGGGCTGTTTTCAAGAGAGACTCCTTGCACACATTTTTACGGCCATACATACATGTGTTTGTTCTTTGATTCACCTTCCTGATTGTAGTAAATTATATTCCTTGTATAATATCAGTGCCATTTGTTAGAAAGTGTTTTAAATTGCAGTTTAACATTCTTTTAATAGGCAATGAACCCAAATGTATAAACCAAAAATGACAACCCTACTAATTTCAGAAAATTTCAACCATAAAACGCCATTACAATACACCAATATCAATCAATGCACAATCTTGGCAGAAGTAAAATATTCTGAATAATTCCACATTAAAGAAATCTGTAACTAATGAAGAGGATGCTACTGGCAAGTAACTTTACACCTCAATGTTTCATCTACGAATTCAGTGCCTGTTGCCCTTGAAGAATTAATTGCCTGTATTACAATTAAAAAATGATAAACTGGTAATATTGCAATAGGAAATTACTAAAACCGGCAGGTCCATAGTTACTAGATATCTCATACAAAGGAAGACACACTCAGGAGTGTAACCCCTCTCCCTTTTAATGCACCAAATAATCAGCAATCATATGGGTGCTACAATGTCAGCACTTCATCTACATGGTGTGGGAGGAGAATCCACAGCCTTCTGCACCAAAGGCAATTATGCTACTAACACTGCTTTCAAATTCTACAACACAGTCTACCATTTGATAAACAAAACAGTCAGTTGCACACTGAAAACAGACAGACTTGGCATGAGCAGCAGTAAACTTTCTTCCTTTGAAGCTCACAATTCCATGAAAATGACCTGAAACTCATAATCCCTTAAAAATGCACTACAACTCAGTTCCCTAAAAATAAACTCAAACTCATTTCTGTCAGCAGTCTGGTATTTGGTGTAGAGCAGTGATTCCCAAACCTTTACGGACAGAGACCCACTTATAAAAATGGTAATTTTTCTCTACCCACTACCCATGTCGGCATGTGTGCATGTGAAACACTCATGGGACTCCTTAAAGAAGGCGTCGCCACCATGCAGTGTTTTTTCAGGATTTAAAGGGCCCATGCAAACTACTCATACTTTATTAGCACAGCCGGATCATGGTCAAATGTGACCCTAGGCATGGTAATAGATTGGAGGTCCCCCCTGAACTGCCCCTCTTACAGCTTCCCCCTCCCCAGCCATACCAGTGTTCCATTACTTGGGTATTTCTCCCCAGTTACCATGAACACTGTTCAAACCTATCAGTATGTATACTGTTACTTATTTACTTCTACAACCATTAGATAGAGAAATAAAATGCACAACCACCGATAGCCATTTGCTGAACAGTACAGTCTGGCAATGAAAACAGACTTAGCCAGAGCTGTAAACTTCACTGCCATTGAAACTCACCATTCATTGAAACAGTATTAAAACTCACATTCAAATAAAATGCATCTGGCCAGTGGAGAATTAGGTTTACCTTTGGACTGTTTTAAAACTGTAGGCTCCTTGAGCACATTTTTATGGCCATGCAGACATGTATGTGCTCTTTGATTCACCTTCCTGATTGTATTAAATATTCCTTGTATAATAAGGCACCAATTGTTGGTTTGTTTTAACTTTGTAGCTTTGTGTTTTAAATTTGTAGTTTTGAACATTTTTCTAGTAAGCAATGAAACAAAACGCATGGCTCAGTTATGACAAAACTGCCCATTTCAGAATGTTTTAACCATAAAAGGCCACTCAAACTTATGTCATAACAATCCACCAGTATAAGTCAATAAGCACAATCTCTGCAGAACTAAATTTCATCTGAATAATTCTACATTAAAGAGATTTGTAAATAACGAAAAGGCTGTTACTGGCAAACAACTTTACATGTCAGTGTTTCATCTACAAATTCAATGTCTGCTGCTCTTTAAGAATTAATTGCCTACATTACATAAAGAAAAAAAAACTGGTAGTACAACAATAAGGAATGACTGAGAAACCGACAAGTTTATAGTCACTAAGCATCTTAAACAAAGGAGAACACACTCAGGAATGCAGAACCACTCCCCCCCCCCCTTTAAAATGCACCTAATAGTTGGCAACTAGTGCATTACATACCATGCCTCCATACCTCCCAACCGCTTAGCACAAGAGAGCTGGACAAAGCCTAAAATATTGTGGGAGGGGGGGTAAACAGGCCCCAAAAGAGGGACAGATTATAAATATTGCTGTAATAGACTAAGAAAGTTGCTAGGATAATAGCATTTATCTTAGTAGGCATTGTCTAAAGGAAATTAAAACTGAAACTCAAGTATATGACATTTAATTTCAATCTTTAGTGATTTTCCAGAAAACCACACATTTTATGAGGAATAGGCAAAACATGAGGCTAGAATCTGGACTGTCTGCAAACATCTGGACAGTTGAAAGGTATGCATACCTCTCAACATCTTAATGCAAACAATCTTCACAAAACCTAAAATAACATGAATGCAATGGCCAAAAAATAGGGACAGTGAAGTTGTGCTCTTTTTAACTAAGAAAGTTACCGGAATAACAAGATTTGTATTAGCATGTATTTTGCGAAGGATGCGAAGTTTAAAACTCATATACATATCATTTTGTGACTTCAGTCCTCCCTGATTTGCCAGAAAACCACAAATTTTATGAGAAACATACAAACTATAATGTTAAATCTGAACACTTGAAAAGGTATATTAAACACACACTTACTGTCTCACATAGCAATACACACACACACACACATACCTTCTCTTTCATACAGCAATTAACTAGTTTAAATTCCACACACTCCTACTCTACTCTGTCATACTGCGGTGGTGGTGCTGCAGTAGCATTGTCGCCTCACAGCTAGACGTTGCCCATTCGATTCTCAGTTAGAGCGTCTTCTGTGTGGCGACATGTGTAAATGGGCGTTCCTTCGTTGAAGGTTGTGCGTTAGGCCTGGCAAGCCAGTATGTAAAAATCTACTGCCAATCATTAGCGGACCGGAGTTCTGCTGTGGCAACCCCTAACTGGGAAAAGCTGAAAGACACAACAACCTACTCTACTCTGTCATACAACAAACAGACACACATGTTTCTCTCTCATACAGAACCAAATGAAACCACTAGTTTAAATTACACACACACACACACACACACACACACACACCTTCCTTCTCTTTGTTCTCACATAGCAGGCTGGCATTTGAAGCCAGTCGTTTCTTGGTATTGCAGCAACATAATCAACCCAGTCTGGTCTCATTGCAGCACTTCTAAGAGACATTTAACAACAAACGACTTAGGATTTACATCCGGTGAACTGCGCTATTTAATTAATTTTAATAACTGAAAGGTATAAAGGCAAAGCACTTCATGTTCAATGTACATATTGCATTTAGTTCAGTTTGTAAAGCAGACAGTGAAATTAGAATAAAAAAATGTCCCATCAGTAAGACCACTGGAAATGTGTTTAAGAATATCAGAGACAAATCAGACTTTCCACTTGCGTTGCATCACACAGTTAATAGTATAACATTTCATTCAGTGTAGAATAGTAATGAACTCCTGATCCTGTAAACAGCTGTCTTGTATTCTGGAATTGGATTAGAATGCTACATAACACAGGTACCGAAAAAGCATTACTGCCACTGTTTTTGAAAGGCCATTAAGTCTAAACTATGCATAATATATTTAATTGTGCTTTGTGGGGTATATCTATTTCAATTAAAGTACATTCATTCAGTTTGTACAATAAAATTATATAAATATGTCTTAGTGGCGTATGACCCAAATTATGTAAAATTTCCTTGTTGTATTTTAGTGAAACAGTTGATGAAAAGCTCATACAAATAATCATGGGCCAAAAACACAGCAAAACATTCTTGTAAACACTAATACTATTAGCTGAATTTTTTTGATAAGCCCCGGTGGTGTAGCAGTAGCGTTGTCACCTCACAGCAAGAGGTTCTCCCGTTCAATTCTCGTCTGGAGCACCTTCTGTGTGGAGTCTGCATGTCCTCCCCCCAGTCGACTGGCGTTCGAAAGACATGTGTGAATGGGCGTGCCATCATTGGAGGTTGGGCATCGAGCTGGCACCTCAGCACCGTAAAAATCTACTGCCAATCATTAGCTGACCAGAGGTTCCGCTGTGATGACCTCTAACCGGGAAAAAGCCGAAAAAAGAAAAACAAACATTAGCTGACTTTTGTAAAACATGCTAAAGTTGTTATTTTTTTTTCTTCTACAAAGTTTATTAATGCTTAACTAGAATCCCTATGTTTTCATCCAAAACATAGGACTAACTTTGTAGAAGTGTTGTGCAAAGTTCGTGGTTTTATTCTAAAATAACTCGATTCAGTACTTTATCCAATACTTCCAGGTGCCCTTTTGTTATTGAGTTTGTCTGGTCTGCTTTGGGACACATTTAAAGATGCACTATATGCAATATTTTATAAATGTATATGCATCACAGATAAGAAAGTGATTTTGCTACTGAAAGACTTTCAGGATATCAGCAACATAACACAAACCTACTCTCACACATTAACACACGCACACACTTCATCTCTCATACAAACAGAGCAGCTAATTTAAATTCCATACACACACACACAAACACACACTTTCTCTCTCATACAGAAATGAACGGCTTAAATTACACATAGACAGACACACACTTACACTTACCTGCTTTCTTAACCAAATGGGTACATGCATTTAGGTACAGGTCAGAAGAATGCATTTAGATCCACGCTGGCGTCGTGACGCATGCATGTTCATGTTCCTCCTTAAAGTAACAGAAGTTTGTACCGCGAGGTAAAGACTTTTTTTTTCAAAGTCTCCTAGACAACCTGCAGCTGTAAGGTGGAGTGTGGTCACCCCCTCTCACGCTATTGTTCATGCTTCCGGTCATGAGCCGAGAAGAATGCAAACTTTATTAATTAAAATAAATAAATACATAAAAAAAAGAGTGTCCTTTACAAGGTCGGCCAGTATGGCGTCCTAGGCGGTCGCCTAGTTCGCCTATGCCTAAGGCCAGCCATGAATGCAAGTAGACTGGCAATAGAAGGGGTACAAACAGACTGTGGTCCTATGGTCTCCATACCTCTTGACCTCTTAGGGAAAGAAATCTGGACAAAGCCTAAAATAATAGGGGGGCAAATGCCCCAAAATAGGGACAGATTTTAAATATAGACTTTGAAAGTTACTAATATAACAGGATTTGTGTTAGCATGCATTTTCTGAAGGGTATGAAGTTTGAAACTCAAATGTATGTCACTATCTAATGACTTCAATCCTTGCAAATTTGTCAGAAAACCACAAATGTCACAGGGAACAGACCAAAATATCAGGCAAAAATCTGAACATTCTGCAAAAATCTGGGCAGCTGAGAGGTATGATGGTGTCTAGAATTCAGGTGGAGGTGTATGTCAGCTATGCTACAGCAATAGTAGCTAAGATGCTTAACTGTCAGGTACAACATACAGCAAAGGCATTTTGGTATAATGCATATTAATAATATGGCTACCCACTACCCATGCTGTGATTTCTGCATCTGAATTTAACCTCTGTGAATTTGCAGACTGCTGCAATAACTGTACCCCTTAACAAAGTTCAGCTTCATAATGTGAATATACCTCATTAGTATTTTGTAAAATGTCTATGTAATTGTTTTTCACTACATATATTAATCCATCTCTCTGTATTCTCATTCAACTTTCAAGGAACTTTTCTGCAAGGCCTCAACTGAAAAATGAATTCTGCCCTGTTAAACTTTCTCAGTAAACAAATTTCAATAAATAAATAACAGATATTAATAGATTTTAAAACTGTATAAGGCCTAGAGCAAGCAGACCCATGGAACACTAATGGTTTCTTATTTTCATAAGCAAAACAGCAAAAAGTGTTGTAAACAAAACTCTGGTACAAATGAGCAGAAGTAAAACATTATCAGTATTTGAACTTAACACAGAGATTGCATAATCAGAACATAAAGCTACATCAGAATTTCATTATCCAGATTCTGGAATGCTGAAAAAATAGTAAATCTCATTCCTCAGAAAATGTGTTGTTTTTGAAACCCACAGAGCAAGCAATTTACAAACCCTTTCATTCAGATTGTAGAAAGATCAAAATGGCCATTCACATTTTTTAAATCAACAGCTTCAGGTAATGGAAACATTAATGATTCTTCACCATGAAAAATGTACAAATGTCAGGATTAAAATGATTCTGCAGATAAAGGAGTTGTTATGTGAAATGCAAAATAAACTCCATCTTTGTTAATCAGACAGCCCACATACCTCACAACAGGTCAGGGAAGGTTCTTTTTTTATCTTTGTAACAACAGACAGAACTATATGAAAGATATTTGGTATGAAGGTCACTTAATAATAGAACCTAAGGCTATGTTAGAACTTATTTCTCAGGAGTGAAGGTCACTTAACAAATGAACCTAAGGCTGCACATCAGAAACTCATTATTATGAAAGACTCCATCAATTTATTTATTTGTGCGTTTTTAGTTTATTAACCAGGATGATGATCAGCTGCTACAAGAAAAAAATTTATGACACATGTATATACATATATATAAGGTATTTGCCTTACAAACACAAGGTGCAGGGTTTGAGTCTCACAAGGGATAATTGGCTAGGCTTAAAATGGCTCGCAAGGGCAGTTAGCTTAGTACTAAACTATGAGAGAGATATGTGTATAATATAGATATATCGAGTTATCAATATATGTGTATTATATATGTTTTGTGTATATATATATATATATATATATATATATATATATATATATATGGGTTATGGATTACATTCAAGAGTTCAAACTCTCAATTGTTCGAGCGCTTGAATAATCAGATGCACTGTTTGAAAATTAACTTTTCGAACTCTGCTAATGTTTATGTGCTTGAGATTGCAGTACAGTAAAGGAATATACCCCTTACCTACTGTAGTGTGATCTTGGAGTTGGTATATATAATTGGCAGGGGGTGTGGGAGTGCAGGGATCATCCCCACTAAAAAAAACAAAAAAAAAAACAAAATAGATTTGTTTTTTTCAAGACCGAGTGATTTGATTTGTGTGTGTGTGTGTGTGTGTGTGTGTGTGCGTGTGTGTGTGTGTGTGTGTGTGTGTTTGAATCTTTGCGATCTGAACACTTTTAACACTATGACAGGTTTAGAAGTTTTTATACTTCAAACATCTGACACTGACTCACATGCATGCACGCATACACACATGTGTGATAAAACCTTGAGAAATACAGTTGTGGCTATCAAAACAAGTAACACAATGAACAGAAAACTATATATGTACTTATATAATAAAGAAAAGAACACAGAATATTAAAGCAAACATCTTTAGAAGAAGGGTAGAGTGTGGAGATAAATGTGATTTTGATATGCTATATATTTTATCCAGTATCTCAAAAACACATATAATTATGTTATTGAAATCAAGATTACATGATATATCCTAGATATCTGGGATTTAAGTACAGACCAATAAAGCATTACCATAACCTTCATGAAATTCCAGTTTTTCAAAATGTTTGTGGTTCAGTCATTTACAAAATAACTTCATTACCTAACAATAAAATTGCTGGCCCTGACTTGTTTTATGACCTCTCAGCCAGTAATGTTGTTTAAATCTGTCAGGTCTTTCAGTTTAAATCCAAAATAAAAAACAAAAATATATATCAGAATAACAGTGACTAAGTACAAAAACAGACACAAAGATTTTAAAAGCATTTAGCTTTTTGTTGCTGGCTATGTGAAACCAGATTATATGGGATAAAACTTAGAAATTCAGTTACAAAAAAAGGTGTTTCTCTGACAAATTTGATAAACTCAAGTATAGCGAGTGCAGCCCCATGGTATAGAGAGATAAAGCTTATAAACTCAAGTATAGCGAGTGCAGCCCCATGGTATAGAGAGATAAAGCTTGTACTGTGTTGCGGACAGCTGATGTTCAACTACTGGCACAGGTACTAGAGGGACCAGAGGGAGACAGGATGGCAGTGAAGGGTCTATGTTTGGCCACCAAGTTTAAAAAAACTCGAACTGCATATTACCGACCGGAAAACAGCGAACTGCAACATTAGCGAACACCAACAACAGTGAAAAAAACTTCATTGAATGCCCCCCCCACAGCCCCCCAACTATATATACCAACTCCAAGCTCACACTACAGTGGGGAAAAGGGAAATTATAAAAGGTTTCCCTTCACTTACTTTGTGCATCGCATTACTTCCTGGTTGCTGGACGACTATGGCCATTCGATGAAGTTTTTTTTACTGTTGTCAGTGTTCGCTAATGTTGCAGTTCACTGCTTTCTGTTCAGTAATATGTGGTTCGAGTTTTTTTAAATTCAGTAGCTGAACATAGACCTGGGAACAACAGCATTAAGAGCCTGGCAAGCTATACGCTGCATGTAGAATATAGCTTGGTCTCTCGTATGGAGGCATATATACCATTCCTTTAAGTAATGATTGCAGAGCTTGCAAGGTTACTATGGGGAGGAAGGGGGCTAGAAAGCATTCCCTTCCAGTAGTATGATACTGCACCATTGTCCTAAAACTCTTCAGCAGCCCTAGATGGGATTGGATTGAGCCCAGGGGAGGCTAAGGAAACCTGGCAAATGAGGAAAGGAGTTGATGGCAGCTGATAGTCAGCTGTGGGGAGTGGTAGCAATTAAAAAATATATGTATAGAAACCAATTTAAAATATTCTGCTAATATTAAACATCTTATAAAATTGAGACCAATAAGATAAGTGAATGTATCTTTTAAATGCATTCATTTCCATTGCATCTGCATTATTTTAAGTGTCTTTGCATGTGATTTTACAAGTTTTACATTTAAGCCATGTTTTTGCTGTACTTGTTTACTTTGTGGAAGTCTCATGGTACATTGGAAGTGAAAACTCTTAGTTTTCTTTTTAATAAGCAGGTTTTTCTGTGGATTTTTCAGTCTTTGTTGCTTCAGATTTTTAATTTGGCAATAGTTATCCTTTGGCTGAACCAGAAAAAGACTGAGCACAAAAAATAGAATTATCACTTGATTTTACCACCCCATACAGATTATAAAATACCTACAGAAATGTTCAATGATTGTTTTACTCCTTATCTGTCATCAGTAATAGATCAATGTCAGGTTGTTTTTCTCCCATTTAAAGACAGAAGTAAAATAAACTCAGAAAAGTATGCATTCTGATAGTTTACTGCATTATAGGTTCATATGTGTATCAAAAATTGTAGTCTGTGACAGGCTGTGTGAAATTTATACAAACAGTAGCTATCCTTTCAAACTTCATTAAATGCTTCTTCATTAAAGAAATCACTCAGGTCGGCCATTCATCTAACCAGTGTAATACAAATACTGTTTCTCTGCAACTACATTGAACCAAATCCCACAAAATGGTATCCTCCTCCCTTTAAAAATCTAAAATAACCTTGATAAGCATGGGCGGTATGTGCAAAAATAACAGATCAGCTACAATGGTTCTTTGCAAATAAAAGAACCCTGATATTCTAGCAATAACTAAATGATACATACAAATATTTCAAGCACAGGCATTAAGGCCCTTCTAGCCTGCCAATACACCAAAACACTTGTTCCCATAATAAGTCTCCAGGCTGTTCTTAGAAATATGTAAACTACTACTTGCTCTAATGATATTTGGTAGTCTATTCCATGCATCAGCTGCTTTCTCAGAGAGTCAGTTATTACACTTTTCATTCCTATAGAATCTTCTACATAACTTGCCTGATGATTTTTTACTACTTTTTGGTAACCAAAACATTCCAAGAGGTAGTTGTCTCTGAATAAGGTCTCCTCTTAAATATCTATATGACACTCTGTATAAGTTCAGATAGTTTAGTCTTTCATAATAACTTACATTTTCACACTCATGGATGCCCCTGATAGATTTCCACTGTACTCTCTCCAGTTTACTCATGCTTGTTTTCTTATAGGGTTTCCATTTGTAATTCCATGTCCTAAAATGAATCTACAGTTTCAGTCATTGTGTGCTGCATTAAATATTCATCTCTCAGTTTATGTCTCCCAAATCTCACATGTTTAGTTTTTGATGTACTTATCAGCATATTATTCTCCTGTGCCCAAATGGTCAATTTAGTCAAGTTATTTTGCAGACATGCCTTATCTGTAGGGCATGCCAGTAGGCAACCTGCTATGTTATTTGGTCTCACAGAAGCAGTGTTCCTGGCCTTGAAAAGTGCTTTGAGGAATTGTTCTTGGGAGATTTAAGGGGGGGGGGGTGTACATGCAGGTATGCTAACATGAATTTCGTTAGATGCCAACCATTGGTTTTATACTAGATACCAACTGGATTTTCAGTAGAAAGGGGAAACAACTACGTATAAAAATTGAGGCTTAGCTTGTACTTAAGTATGTTGCTTTGAGTTAAAAGGTTTCCTAACTACGTATGCTCACTTTTGTAAGAAAGGCTTGGAATGTCAACAATATTGAATTAAATAATTTTTTCTGTAACAAGATCAGATAAGAGGTTTGAAATAATATTACAAAATACACAAAATAGTGAAAGAGTATCTGCAGTGGTGGTGCTGTGGTAGCATTGTCGCCTCACAGTAAGACGCTGTCCGGTTCGATTCTCAGCTAGAGCGTCTTCTGCATGGAGACATGCGTGAATGGGCGTACCTTTGTTGAAGGTTGTGCACCAGGACTGGCAACTCAGCACGTAAAAATCAGCTACCAATCATTAGCAGACCATAGTTCCGCTGTGGTGACCCCTAACCGGGAAAAGCTGAAAGACACAACAACAACACAAAATAATGAAAGAAAAACTTAAAAAGACATTAAATCTGAGATACCAGCTAAGTTGAATGCAATATGTTAAATTAATGTTCTGTCCATGCTTTTTTTTACCGTTTACTGTGTGGTAAAGTCATGTGAAATATTAATTTAACTGGCTGGCAATAGCAGTAAGCTGGAGTGCAG
Source organism: Protopterus annectens (assembly GCF_019279795.1). Classification (NCBI taxonomy): domain Eukaryota; kingdom Metazoa; phylum Chordata; order Ceratodontiformes; family Protopteridae; genus Protopterus; species Protopterus annectens. The sequence continues at coordinate 163,806,686 of NC_056727.1, forward strand.
GTGTAAGAGTAGCTGTGTTAATTTTGTGGAACAAAGGCATCACCACCTTCAGGATTATATTGATTAGTTATTTCATGTGTTAGGTTAATTTCCAAAGAGCACAGAAACAATCTAAATGGCTTCATTACAAGGGTTTCATCAGTGGGCACTGGCAAAGTTTAAAAAACATATAAAGTAATAAAATACACATGCAATAAAAAGGCATATTTAAAGCAATATAAAATCCCATAAGTCATAAATAATGATAAAAAGTATTCCTTATTCACAGAATATAAAAGCAGTGCTATAAAATTTCTATGTTTCTGCGGGAGAGTTAAGGCTCAACATAATCCATTTAACTTGGCAGCAGTGTACTGTGAAGATAATTACTTTTTGTTTCAAAGTATTTTTCCAAATTCCCATTTCATCATCTAAAACTATTTCCCCCATTTTCTGCCAGTGTAACTCTTATCTGTATTGTTTCATCCCATGTGCATTCACTTCTGCATTCCATTCACCTATCCTTTGCTGAAGTTTTTGCTCAGTCTGCTTGTAATGCCACATCACCTGTATACAGCAACTTTGTTGATCTGTCCTCTCCAACCTGCTTGCTGATATAGTCCATCACCATTATGAACAGCTGTGAGCTCAGAGCTGAACGCTGATGCACACCCTCTCCTGGGAACCCCTCTTTGAGACTGAATGCTGTTCGTACATAAGTCATTGGGTCCTTGTACATAGCCCGCAATAATTCTACCAATCTTTCTGAGAGTCTCCACATATAGTAATGCCCAGTTGGACTGTTTCCTCATCTCTAGTTTCTTCTCAACTATCTGTTTTACTGCAAACATCAGCTTGGTTGTGCTACATCATGATCTGAATTTGAACTGCTCATCTACCATCTTACTTTCTGCATATTCATTTATCAATCAGCCTCTCTAGAACTTTCATGCAATGTGACAGGGGATATCTCTGTACTGCCCATAGTTGTGAATGGCCCCTTTGTTCTTGTACACTGGCACTAGTATGCTTACTCTCCAGTCATCTGAGATATTCCTTTCTTTCCACACTGCTATGAGTACATTCAAGAGTATCTTTGGCATATCTACTGTGGCCTCTTCAGAGCCTGCTGCTTTCCCTGACTTCATTTTCCTTAGTGTTGTCATTACTTCTAGGGTGTGCTCATCCTCTTCTTTCATCAAAAGCTGTGTCTTGGGCAGTACAGCTTCTGTGGGGCTTTCTTCATTCAGAAGCTGCTGAAAGTACTCCTTCTATCTACCTTTGATTTCCTGTGGGCTGGTGAGCAGATTGTTACTGGCATCCCTTATGAAGGGTGTCTAACTATCTTCTTTATCTTTCTGTCTTTCCCTTGCAAACTGATAGAGCTTCTTTGTGCCATCTATCGAGTCACTTTTCAGAAGCTGGTCGAGTGCCTCTGATGCCTTATTCTTTGGTATTGCAACTCCATTCTTAGCCTCTTTGTTAGCCAACCAGTGTTCCTTCTTTGTCTGATCTGTCTTTTCTGTCTCCCACTTTTTCCTGCACTCCTTCTTTCTTTTGCTGACTTCCTGGACTTCTGCATTCTACCACCAGCTTTCTTTATGCACATTATTTCCATATGTGGCTGTTCTGTACCCCTTACATATGCTATTTTAAGGCAGTGCCATTCTTCTTCAACTCTACCTATTTCCTCTTCTTCCTGAGGTGATAAAACCCTGAGTAATTTATTGAACTCTTGTGCTTTCTCTCCATTCAACTTGCAGATCTTCAGACAAGTCTCTGTTGACGTTAGAGCCTTCTCTGACCACTGCTTGCAGCTGATTGTAGCAAACAGTGGTTTATGCTGTAAGCCGACTCTTTCACTTCAGATGAATTTGCAATTGCTGATTCTACCTCAGTACCATTTCCTTACTAGGAGGAAGTCAATCTGAGTTACATGATGGCCACTCTTGTATGTGATCTTGTGATTTTTCTGTCTTACTGAGTCATGTGTTGGCCACTAACCTCTCAACCTCTTAAAAAAAGAAATTTGGACAAAGCCAAAAATAAGGGGGGCACAAAGGCCCAAAAATAGGGATAATTTTTAAATATTACCCTTATTAACTTAGAAATGTGATATAATAACTGGTTTACATTACTGTACATTTTCTGAAGGGTATGAAGTCTGAAACCCAAATTTCTGTCATTATTTGGTGACTTCAATCTTAGATTATTTGTGAGAAAATCAGAAAAATTATGAGGAACAGGCCAAAATTATGAGGCAAAAATCTGGGCAGTCTGCAAAAATCTGGACAGTTGAGAGGTATGGTTGTTCACCATCAAACCATTTGCATACAGAAGTCTAGAACAGCCTATCTTATTGTATTCCTGTTGCCCCAACCATTTGGACCCAGGCAGTTCTCATATCCTGTTCCATCTGTACCGCTATATGCATTCAGGTTACCTTTTTTCAACAACAATTCATGTTGTCCACCTGTTCTAGAAGGTCTTGCAACTGCTTTCTGAATGTACTCTTTTTCCTCACTATCAAAACCCTGCTGTGGAGCATAGGCTGACATTATGAATAGTGCTCTATCCTTACAATTGAGTCTGATTGCCATGAGCCTATCACTAGTTCTGATGACAACCCTCACTATTTTCTGAAGCCTCTCCCTCACCACAATTCCCACACCATTTCTAGTTTTCCCTTCTCCTGTGTAGTAGACTCTGGACCCCAGACCAAGTGGGTTTGCTGCACTGCCCTTCCATTTTGCCTCCTGTATACATACGATGTCCAGCATCCTCATTATCATCTTTTCTTATCCAAGATGTGTCCTATCAGTGAACTTACATTGACTGTAGCAATTCTTAGTTTAAATTTGGCAGGTTAATTTTGTTTACATCCAGTTTTTATTCAACAGAGTTATCCTAGGTGACCCAACCTGAGCAGCTAGATAGCAGCCAGCCAGTAGTTTTTTGACTCAGGGCTGTGGGCCATTTATGGCAGGTATGCACTGGCCAATAGGGCATATGCACCCCTCCCACCATTAGTATTGATCCCTGACATAGGTCAGAGTAGTCCGGGTCCTTAACCCACTTACCTCTGGTAAATATTCATGCCCATTTGGCAACATTGCATGACCTAATCACCTAGAGAATTTTTTTACACTGTTGAAAGGCTAACCCTGACATGGCGTGCAGTCTCTGATCATTTTTCTCCTTTGTTGAGGATATTAAGCACCAGATTTAATGCCCAAAGCAGTTGGTCTATAAAGTCTTCCCCCTACAGGTCACCATCTACAGTCTGTGCTACTGCCCACAGCTCCATGCTTGGCTGAGTTTGAGATGGAAACACTCAGCATGTTTTGGGGCGGTGGGAGGAACCCCACAGAGACTCAGGGACAACATGCAAATGTCATACAGGCATTGGCCAGAGGTCATGCTCAAACCTTGCACATCATACAAGCCTAACTAATAACTAATATTGCTTAGGCTTGTAACCAGCAACTCATATTCAAAAGTTCACTCCAGACACAAGAAAGGAAGTGCAAGGCAGACAGAAAATTTGAGGCTGCCTGTACAATTATCTAGGTTTATGTTGAAAGTGGAAAGGGTGTACTCTACTTGACATGTAGTAGAAGTTTCTTCTAGAGTTAGGAGATACACTGGGATAAGGCACCTTCATATCAAAATGCCTGATTTATGATGAAGATTTATTTCCTTTAACCTGGTATTTGAGGAACCATTTGTTCTGTGAAGGAACAAAATGTCAAAGATGGTTGGATCTTTCATGTCTCAAAAGGCTGGACAAAGATCCCTGCTAAGGCAATAAGTGCAGAAAGAAGACTGCTCATCTTAGGCCATTCATGGTGAGTGAAATACTTAGACAAATGTATGCTAAAAGGTCATTATATTCAATAATAAGTCTGATGGGACATGAGCAAAGAGGAATTAGGACTTTTTTGGATCTAGAGGAAATGTCTTTGGAATTATTAGTATTATTATTATTAGTGGATGAGCCAGACATAAGGATTTTCTAACTACTGCAGAGGCATGATGGTCAAATGATAAGGAATTATCAACAAGACTGGATACATCTGATTGGGGTGGTGTCTCACCTATATGATATGGGAAAATGAAGATTTACAACTTTGTCAATAATGCCTTCATTGGGAACAATGTCAAAGGTCTTTGCTGGGTCCAGATATGTTCTACACACTATCCGCAGTTTAAGTGACTTTTTAAAATAACTATATATGTCTAAAGAGGAAGGACCGCCCTTTGACAATTCCAAATTGATGCATATCCAGGGCTAATAGATTTTCAATGGCCAGACAGAGGTTTAAGATAACACATTCCATAGGTTTGCATATGTGGCCAGAGATACTGATGAGTCTGGAGCTACCAGGGACTGTTGTTGGCCCACCCCAGTTCAATGGCATTACAATGCCTGTTTTCCGGTCATCAGGAATGTAAGTAGTGGACAAGCTTAGATTAAAAAGATTATGTAGGGGTTAAGACAGGCCATATACAGCACTGAACTTCAGTCAACCTGGACCTGCAGATGAGGTGTTCCTTGCTTTTGAGAGGGTTGACAGAACTTGTTCCATAGTCAGTAAAAATGATGGCTGTGACTGTGGTGGAATCTATAGAAGAGAGATAACTGTGTGTTGAGTAACATTTCACTAAAGATGTCAGCTAGGATATTAACCATTTCCTTTGATCAGAGTGGGCAATATTATTGTGGACTAGATCCAAGCACTGTTGGGTCATAGCTTTTAACTTCCTGACATAGTTATTGAAAGATTTTTGTAGTTAGATTTTGATTTAGTGGCTATTTTAAGTTTGCATTCAGGTCTGAGTTTTCTGTTAGCTCCATTAGTTCTTTGCTAGAATGCTTAAGTGTGCTGTTAACGTAAGTAGAATGAGACGTCTTATAAGCACTGTGTAATTTCTTTCTCTTTTTATATTATTCACTTATATAGATGTTCCACCATAGGGGTTTGCTTTTAAATTTCTAGTTATGTTGGGCTCAGATAGGGACTGCCTTATCAATGCAACTATTTAAGTGGAAGTAAAAGTCAAAGGCATAGGCAGCGACTTAGCAATGAGATACATTGGAAGAGGATTACAGTGGAGTTTGTTTAGGTCACAAGATAACTGTTGAAAGCTTGATTTTGAGAAGTCCTTAAACACAGAGGTATTGCAGTAGAAGTACCATTAGTTTTAAAGGAAAAGATCACTAATTAATGGTCTGAAGATCAAACATATGGATGTGCACAACAAGTCACCATATTTGTGAGGAATAGATCAAGGATACTGGGCCCCATCTAAGGATGGTTAGCTACTTGTACAAGAAAGTTAACATTCATAATGTTAAGAAAGTTCTGGGCATGTCAACCACTGGCAATGAAGGTTAACCAATTTATTTATGGATAGTTGAAGTCTCCCAGTAGAAAGGTGTTGGGTTTAATTGGGATTTCAGATAAGGTGTTTTTTAACATCTTTATTAAAATCAAACATTGCACAGTGACATAGGTGCACGTACAGTTATAAAAATGAAAACAAACCATTACAAACATTTTGTCTGCATGTATTTACATGCATTATACAGACACACACACACACACACACACACACACACACACACACACACACACACACACACACACATACATATATATATTTCTCTGAAATAAAATTGAAACCAGAGCCCCTTCCATCGAATGTACCTTCAGAAACTTCTCCACCTACTCCACCAAACTCAGTTAACCCCATGAAATATGAGGAAATGTATAACAATACACTGTACCAGCATGTACACAGCTGCATAAATGCAGCTGCGCCCCACAGAAACAAATGCAGGACAAATTCCAGAAACAAACTCCCATTGTGGAACCATAATATCAACAAGTTTTACAATCAATGGAAAAGAAGTTTAACCTAGGTGTATTCCTAGAAAGATGGAGCTCTCATAACTAAAATAAACAAACCATCCAGGAACTTAATAAAAATCCACTACAGCCAAGTTACAGGCAAAATAGCCACCCAAATCAAAGGCAATCACAAGGCAATTTTAGATATGCTTGTAACCTCAGAAGCACTATGCAGCAATGTGCTAAGCTGATTGTGAACAATGTTACCTACACTGAGGCTGAAAATATGGTGAACCTCCTAGCTGATAATTTCAACTAAAACCTTACCCCTCTCTCCCATCTTCATTAACCCACAAGATATATCTGAAACCAATTTGCCTTCAGCTAACACACACGACCGAATCCTAAAAGTGCATCTACTTCTCTGAAAAAAGCTAAAAATACTACAACGGGTCCTGAAAATTTTCCAGTATACATCTTTTATATATCATAAAGAACAATTTAGACTTCTCCTCAACAACACTGTTCAACCTGTCTCCATAAAGGTTTTGTTGCAAGCAAATGTAGAACAACTACAAACACTCCCATGCATAAGGGAGGATTTTCTATAGACCCAGTCAATTACAAACCCATAGGTCTGACTAGACCCATATGCAAAGTCATTCTTATTGAACTAATCAATAAGGACATAGGGAACTTCCAAACAGTGAACCCATCTAACTTCATATTCGTAAAGGGAAGGTCATTCCCACTCAACTTAGTAGATTTTTTGAAAGGGTCATCAAAGTAATGGATGAAGATAAATGGTGCAAGCAGCATACCTCAACCAGGTCAAAGCTTTTGACACAATTCCCCAATCAGGCATAGTAGAAAAGCTAAATGAATTGAGAATAACCCCCTACATCACCCATTGGATTGCCAGCTAGATCACATATAGGATATAGGAGATCAAAGTAGGGGAAGATACCTCCACAAAGAGACCAGTCACCAGTGAAGTCTTCTCTTTTTTGGCAGCTACTTCTCTGATGTAAAGGCCAATATGGCAAATTGCTTCTTTCCCTATCACTCTCCACCAGGGTGCAATGGAGTTTCAAGGTTCACTGGAAACATCCCTAAAACATACACACGTAGCAGGCTCATCCAAAAGGCAGTCTGAGTCCACTCAATCCACCCAACATTTATTTTGGACAGACTTTCTCCCACCTCTGCGATTGTATTTTAAGTCCACTGGAAACATCCCTTAAGCATACACACAGCAGGTTCATCCAAAAAGCAGTTTGAGTCCATTCAATCCACCCACCATTTATTTTAAACAAATTTTGATCAGATCTGCCTTTGTGCTTTAAGTAAGCATTAGACAGCCAGTCTCTTCTGCATGTATTTTAGTTTGTACAGTGACTAGTCTGAAGACAAGTGCTTCAGTGCCCTATTTTGCAAGCAATAGCCTTACAATCTGTAAACCCTTTTCCACAGACATTCTGCTGGTCAGCATTTGCTCTCCAATTCCTAACAGACACTGAGATTTACTCTTACTGTTTTCATTCAGATTATTATTTTTTTTATTTTTTCTTCTAGACTTGCTACTCCCATTATTTATATCCTGCTGTCTTTCTTCAGTGGAACTGCATGGTTCAAGGAAGTCACCCATGGTCTCCCTTCTCTTTTTTATTTCTCCTTGCCTCAGACAGTTATTAAACCACTTTTGGTATCTGTGCACAGTCACCTTTGACTCAATGAACTCAACTACCTCTTTAAGCTAGAAAACTGTGTTTTTATTTTTCTATAGCAATATTCCTGCAAGCAAAAAAGATCTATAATGTATGTAACAGTGAAGTTTGCAGTTTGAATACCAGTCTGTGGGCTACATTCATTTTTATGCAAATTAGAAATATTTGGGGAGTCTAAAACAAAGAACTTTGTCCAGTAAAATAGCTCTATTGGTACTCTTTCCTTCCTACTGTGCTCCATTGATTGTTTATAACAATCCACTGTCTCCCATTCTTAAGTTCATTTCTCTTTTGCCCCCGCTATTTCTTTAACCACTTTCAATACCGTGCTAGTATTGTATTTGTCCTAAGGTGCAGTCTTGCATTTTGGCTTACTTTTTATCATTGTCTTGCTGATCTTTAAGGGAGGGAGAGTTGCCTTTGGACTTTGCAGTTCAAAGTACATAGAAGCCTCCTTACCATCACACAATTGTTCAAAGAGTCAAGTGCAATTTTAGTGTTGTATATCACCATTAGTCAGGATAACCTGATATTGGACTAAGGTTCCTACTAAAACTGTGTCCTAGAGCAATAAAATCAAGAGTTTCAACTACTTGCACAGAGGTCTTTTAAACTGGATTGTTCCTTTTGCTTAACTCTCTCAGCAGATCTGTGGCTGTTTAAGTCTAATCACTGATTGTTTTACTCTGCCTTTTTGCCAACTTGCATTTTCAACCCCCTTTCTTCACCCTTGCTAACAATCAGACTCACTCCACTCACCTGCCTTACCCCCAATTGCCACCCACCACATTTTATTCTACATTTATACTTCCATAGCAATACCCACATATTCTTCAAACCAATACCAACAGTTACCTCCAGAAAAAAATGAATAGAATAACTTTAAAGAGTAACACCCATTCTAGTTTACCACCCAGCTGTGTCTCTCAAACAATCCTACTCCTAGGCACTTACAAATATAACATTACATCTCTATAACCAACCCAGTACCTTCCTATTTTTTTCTAATCCTAATTTAAACTAAAGATGAAACCCAAATTAAATAAGATGCCCTAACTCAGATTATTCTACTATTCCTCCTACCTCTTCTAGCTTTCAACATAAATTATCAAGTCTACCTATTCCTTCAAATACATAGGACTTCAACCAATCATCACAAAAAATATCACCTCCTTCAAATACATCTGTGATGATGTGAGGTAGTGCCAGCTATGCCAGACAGAGTATGACAGTCCATTTGTAACATATGCCAGCATAGCTAGCTGGAGTTTTGTAAAGAATTTTATGTCATTTGTACACCAAACTGATTTGTAGAAATGCTTGTGTTAAAAAAGTATTTGTAAAGCTGCTGATGTTAAAAATGTATCAATAGTGGGTCCTTCTGGACAGAAAAGAAATATACATTTATATAAGATTGTTCTGTTGTAACTGAGAAAATGTAAATATGTTAACAGAGGATGCTGGAAGGGAAGGGGTTGAGCTCATCCCAGCTTACCTTAAGAAAAATAGCTTGAAATAAAATTACTTAGTTTAGGCCATAAAGATTATATCTCACAGGCCTGAATGCAGCCAGAGATGAAATATCTGGTCTAGGATCCTGTTCCTATTGTCCATAGTGGTGAACTAATTGCTACCCTGGGTGCCAGAGAATGGCTGGTTAGTCTCTGCAAGAAGGATGAAAGTACTGGTAATGTTTTACAGTCTCCAGATGCCTTAGTAAAGCTCTAGGTATGCATTGTGACACATCTTTACTAGATTCTGGTTCAGCTTCTAGGCAGGGGGGTAGCATGGGAACCACAGAGTTGGGTGACCAGATGTCATGTCATTCTATAGCAAGCACTGAAATTATTTTAGATATTAATGATAGATGTGACAGTGACACTCAACACTGTATTATTGGAATGGACACAAGACACTCATCCACTTCACCTTGCCTTGCTTTAGTAAGTAACCAGGGAATTGTAATTCTTCAGTCAATTAGGAATATAGTAAGATTACCTAAAAGTATTGTTTTTTTCTGTGTTTGTCTGAGTCTTTCCATCTGTGTTATTTTTTATATTTTCTGTGAACTGAGACTCTAGTATTTATTGTAAATAGATATTCAGTATTTTCATGTTTCTATTTTATTATTTATTATTAAATATATCTAAACCTTTCATTGTGGTTGATATTTTAAAAAATGGTTTAACCTTGGAAAGTAACTGTGTTTATTTGCTGGCAGTGTGGACTTCATGCCCCTGAAAGTCTTGCTGCTTGGTTAACATTACCATTTGTATATGTATTAATTTTACTAAGAGTACTTGGGTAGTAGCTGGCTAGTAGCAGTGAATCTACCTTAGTGTCTGGGCAGAGGGGGCATAGCTGGTAAGTTTGTGCCAGCCTTTCCCAGGTGTTTGTGTGTGTGTGTGTGCATGTGTGCGTGTGTGCGTGTGTGTGTGTGTGTGTGTGTGTGTGTGTGTGTGTGTGCGTGTGTGTGTGTGTGTGTGTGTGTGTGTGCGTGTGTGTGTGTGTGCGTGTGTGTGTGTGTGTGTGTGTGTGTGTGTGTGTGTGTGTGTGTGTGTGTGTGTGTGTGTGTGTGTGTGTGAAAATCAAATCTCAAAGAGTGTGTGTGTCAGCTACTTGGAACAGGGACGCAGAGCACTGTTTTTTGCAGAGATAAAGGTGAAGTCTTATTTGGGGCTTGGAGAGGAAGTCTAGCCCCAGGTCTGGAGTGTGCTCCCTGGGTGCTCTTAAGGGAAATTGTGCTTGATGCAGAGAGCTGCACCTAAAAATACTGTGTGTATCCATTTTTGTACTAAGTGAGCATTCCCCACTGGTGTCAGTGGTGAGGATTGAGGCTCCTTGATTACTGGCACAGAGGAGAGACATCACATATTGATGGTAGTGGTGGGATATTAATTGAACTTCTGTAGCCTGTAGGCAGTTGTCACTAAAGGTGTGTGTGTACTCTCAGCAGCCACAAGATAAACATACAGAGTTTCATTTTCACAGCAGTTTTATTTATTTTTGTTAGTTTAGTTTAGTCAGAGAAACATGCAAAGATTTCAGCAAAGGATTATGACAAGCTGACAGTGAACCAGTTGGCTAAGGTGTGCAAATCCAAAGGACTGGTGTATGCCAACCTGACTAAAGAGGAAATTATTTCAGCTTTAATGGCAGCTGCAGCATGGACCAGCAACCAGGAAGAGAAGCAGTCTGGTGATGGGGAAGTGCAGCCCTCAGAAACAGGACAGTTCACCTTTTTCCTCAGAGGATTTAAAAGCCCATCTGGAGTTAAAGAGACTTAAACTGAAGGCCAAACATTTGCAATTAGAATCGGAAGAGACACTGCAGCACTTGGAGGCCAAAGAAAATGAGAAAATGCAGTGTTTAGAAGCTGAAGAAAATGAGAGACCATGGTGTTTGGAGGCTGAAGAAAATGAGAAGCATTGTCAACATGAGAGGGACATGTTGATTCTTCAACAGGAACATGGAGGTAATAGTGAAAGGATTAACTGACTCCCAGAAGGAACAAATGTCAGTAAATTTTTTCCACAGTATAAAGAAGGTGATAATTTTGATAGTTTTATTCATATAATTGAAAGAGTATGTCGATAATATGATGTTGACCAAAGGCTCTGGGTACGGTTCCTCACCCCCTTACTCCATGGTAAAGCTGTAACTGCTGTTTCTAAATTATGTGATACTGATTGTTTAAATTATGAAAAGGTTAAATAATGTTTATTGGAATGTTTTAAGTTAAAATCTGAAGTTCCAAAAAAGTTTTGTGAGTATAGAAGTAAGGTAGATGAATGTGTATATCATTACATTGCTGAGCAAAGCACTTATTTTCATAGGTGGGTGAGTAGTTGCTGGGTCACCACCTTTGAATGGCTGGCAGACCTTTTGGTGAGAAACAAGTCCTTAGCACTTTGCCTTAGGACATGAGAATCTGGTTGATAGACTGGGGGTGTAATTCTGCAGATCAGCTGGGGAGAAAGGAAGATCTCTACTTGGCAAGCAGGGCACCCCTGCATAAGAAGGGGATACTCAGTGCTGTACATGGATATAAAGAAACCCATGGTGAGTAGCCTAAACCACCCCAACAGAGTCCACCAGTAACAGGGGAAGCCACTAGTTCAGGTACATGGTCAGGATCAAGGTTTAGATGTTTTAAATGTAACCAGAGGGGTCATGTACCATACAAATGTGCACTGAAGCAAGGTGGGGAACAAAAGGTGAGGGAGCCAGCAAGTGGAAATAACACTATGCCAGAGCTACATTGTCTGGAGACAACAGGGATACCTGACTATCACTGGAGTTTATATCCTATCTTAGTGGATGGAAAACAGGTCAATGCTAAGACAAACACAGCCTCCAGCATAACCATTGTAAAGCCTGAAGTGGTGAAAGAGGAGCAGTACTTGCATGGTTAGTCCACTCCAGTCAGAGCTGTATGAGGGATCCCATCCCAAATACCCTTGTCTAGGTTTCATCTTGACTGGGAGGGCAGAAAAGGAAGCAAGCAAGTAGGTGTGTTTGAGAATATCCCTGCAGATGTCTTGATAGGGAAGGATTCTGATAATGAAGTACCTTGTGTGCATGCAGTTACAAGCAGTCAGGCTTGGAGACAGGCATGTGAGTCTGGTAGCCTGAGGGAGACCCAGACAGACCCCACACCTGAAGCCAGGGCTGGTGAGGTGGCTATTTCAGGAATTGAGCTACCCTGTAGCAGTGAGCCTGAAGATGAGCTACAGCTGCAGATAGGTATTGATGTTCCCTTGGACAGATTGACTGCAAGGGCAGAGGTGAATGGTAGTACCCAGGCTGACAGTGAGGCTCCACTGTCAGAGGATACCAGATGTCCTGTGGAAGGGGAACTGGAAAGAATCACAAAGGTAGAGTTGAGACAGGCTCAGCTCACTGACCCTACACTATGAGACTTGACAAATGTAGCTAAGGAGGCACATGATTCTCAAAAAAAGGAGGAGTCTGTATACTGAAACAAATGGTTACTTATAGAGAATAGACCCCTGAGAGAGGGCTAGATGGTGAGGTAGTACAGCAGTTGGTAGTGCCCAGAGCCTACCCTCTGGCACTTCTAGCCATAGCCCATGCCATTCCTTTTGCAGGTCATAAGGGTATAAAGTGTACCAAGAGATATATTATGCAGAACGTTTATTAGCCAGGGATTGCAAGGGATGTCACAGTTTACTGAAGGACCTGTGAGCAGTGCCAAAAAGTAGAAAAGTCAGGAGACAAGGTCAAAGTTCCTTTGATGCCTTTTCCCATGATTGAGAAGCTATTTCAGAGGATAACTATGGATATTGTGGGCCTCTGAGTACCCCAAGTTCCACAGCAAAGAAATATATCCTAGTGGTAGTAGATTATGCTACTAGATACCTTGAGTCAGTGGCTCTGCCCTCCACTGAAGCAGAGAAGGTGGCAAATCCATTATTAGATATTTTCAGCAGCATAGGTTTCCCAAGCAAAATACTGACTGACAGAGGTGCCAATTTCATGTCGGACCTGCTGGCTTGTCTGTGGGAGTGCTGTGGGGTGAAGCACCTAGACCACCCCCTACCACTCTCAGACTAATGCTCTTGTGGACAGGTTAAACTCTAAACTAAAGACCATGCTAAGGCATTTGCAGACCAGTTTGAGAGAGTGGGACAAATATTTGTCCCATCTGCTGTTTGCATACAGAGAGGTACCACAGGAATCCATAGGTTTTTCACCCTTTGAGTTACTGTATGGGCATAGGGTGAGGGAAGCGCTTGGACTTGATTAGTGATGAATGGGAGGCAGAGTGTGAATCCCTCAAGGAAGCTGTTGTGGCATATGTCCTAAACCTCAGGACAGGGCTTAGGAAGTTTATGGGCTTGGACCAGGAGAATCTGGCAGGAGCCCAACAGCAGAAAAAGGTATGGCATGACAGGAATGCTCAAGCCAGAGAGTATGCCGTGGGACAGCATACTATGGTGCTCATCCCTGTCAGACACAATAAGCTACAGGCAGCTTGGGAAGGACCCTTCAAAGTGGTAAGGAAGGTTAGTGATGTTAACTACATGGTAGAACTGTTAGGCAAGAAGCAGGGGCACAAACTGCACCATATTTAGATGATGAAGCCTTACCATGATAGGGACACCCTTGTGCTAAGTATTTGCAGTGGGTGGCAGGAGGAGTCTGAGGGAGATCTGCTGACTGATCTCCTCAATGAGGTTCAGACTGACACCTCAGTGGAAGGGGTAGCAATGTCCCAGTGGTTATCCCCTACCCAGATTCGAGAAATCTGAGCAGTGTTACAGAAGTCTGGGAACATGTTCACTGGTTGAACCTGGATGCATCCACCTTGTGCAGTACCATAGCAAGGTCAGCAATGCCAATACAAATGGGATCTCAAGAGAGGGCATGGATTAGTGTATTCCCAGACAAGGTCATTTCTCTCAAGCAATGTTTCTCCGGGGTCATTTGAGAAACTAGCTTGATTCTTCAAAGGGGGGAAAGATGAGATGATGTGAGGTAGTGCCAGCTATGTCAGAGACAGTAGGGCAGTGCATGTGTAACTTATGCTAGTGTAGCTAGCTGGAGTTTTGAAAGAATTTTATGTCATTTGTATACCAAACAGATTTGTACAGATGCTTGTGTTAAAAATGTATTTGTAAAGCTGCTTGTGTTAAAAATGTATCAACACTGAGTCCTGTTGGACAGAAAAGCAATCTACATTTATATCAGACTGTACTGTTGTAACTGAGGATATGTATATATGTTAACAGTGGATGCTGGAAGGGAAGTTGTTAAGCTCAGCCCAGCTTACCTTAAGAAAAAATATCTTGAAATTAAATGACTTGGTTTAGGCCATACAGATTTTATCTCACAGGCCTGAATGCAGCGAAAGATGCAATGTCTCATCTGGGATCCTGCTCTTATTGTCCTTATTGGTGAACTAATTGCTTCCCTGGGTTGCCAGAGAATGGCTGTTTAGTCTCTACAAGAAGGATGAAAGTATTGGAATTGTTTTACAAACTCCAGATGCTTTAGCAAAGCTCTAGGTGTGTATTGTGACACATATGTGCTAAATTCTCATTCAGCTTCTATTCAGGGGGGTTGTGTGAGAACCACAGTATTAGGTGGCCTGATCTGATGTCATTCTATAGCCAGCACTGAAATTACTTTAGATATTAGTGAGAGATGTGATAGTGACACTCAGCACTCTGTTATTTGAACTGACACAAGACACTCATCCACTTCATCTTGCTTTGCTTTAGTAAATAACCAGATAATTGTAATGCTTCAGTCAGTTAGGAAAATAGTGAGATTAGCTAAAAGTATTGCTTTTCTGTATCAGTCCGAGTCTTTCCATATGTGTTATATTTTATATTTTCTGTGAAATTGAAACTCTGGTGTTTATTGTAAATAGATATTCAGTATTTTCATGTTTTCTATTTTATTACTTATTATTAACTGTATCTAAACCTTTCATTGTGGCTGGTCTTTAAGAAAATAGTTTAGCTTTAGAGAGTGACTGCATTTATTTGGTGGTACTGTGGCCTCTATACTCCTGAAAGCCTTGCTGCTTGGTTAACATTACTATTTGTATAAGTATTCATTTTACAAGGAGTAATTGGGTACCCTAGTAAGAGCCTTAAAGTAGCTGGCTGGTGGCAGTGAATCTACCTTATAGTCTGGGCAGAGGGGGCATAGCTGGTAAATCTGTCAGCATTTCCCAGGTGTGGGTGTTTGAATATCAAATCTCAAAGAGTGTGTGTGTGTGTGTGTGTGTGTGTGTGTGTGTGTGTGTGTGTGTGTGTGTGTGTGTGTGTGTGTTTGTGTGTGTGTGTGTGTGTCATCTATTTGGAACAGGGACACAGAGCACTGGCTTCTACAGACAGAAAGGTGAAGGCTTTTTTTGGAGCCTGGAGAGGAAGTCTAGCCCCAGGTCTGGAGTGTGCTCCCTGTGTGCTCTTAAGGGACATTGTGCTTGGTACAGAGACCTGCACCTGAAAATACTGTGTGTATCCATTTTTCTTGTAAGTGAACATTCCCCACTGGTGTCAGTGGTGAGGATTGAGGCTCCTTGATTACTGGCTCAGAGGAGGGACATCAGAACATCTTTCCAGCCTGTCTCTCTCCATAGAACCCTATCTCTACAAACAAACCACATATGATTTATCTATGAATACTTTAAAACTAAGTATCCAAATTCGTGAACAAATACCAAACCAAGACAAAAATATAACTGGCCATACTCTACCCTCTGTAAAATAACAATTCAAATAATTAGCAGAGATATTGACCCCAACCCATATCCTTCTATTTATAAAACAATCACTTCCACCCCTGAAATAAACGAGTCACCCAATACCTCTCAAAAAAATCAGAACCCAAACTCACCTTACTAAATATGAATCTACGTGCATTAAAATCCATGGCATTCATGCCTACCTTAAAACATACACTCCTGATGTACTCATAGCTACCAAAACCTGGTTAAAAAAAGAAATAAAAGATAATGAGATCCCCCTCCCAATATAATATACTCAGGTGTGACAGACAAAACAAGTGTGTAGGTTTGTTTTCTGGTTACAAGTGTGTAGGTGGTGTAGCAATCATCTATAAAAATTCCCTAACCATCACCTTACTCTTTACAGGAACTACCCAGACTTAACAATTCTGAACTCCTAAAAATCATCAATAGGAAAACTACATGTTTAACAGCAATTTAGCTACCACCAGGGAATAACATTGATATGGATGAATCCTATATTGGATATCCCAACAAATTAACTATAATAGTTGGAGACTTAAATATAGACTGTCAACTCATAAACTCCATTACCCCCACTGAATCCATAAACTTGTAGAACCTCAAGCAATTAATAGCCACACCCATTAGAATCAGTAGAACTTCAGGAAGATACTCAACATGAGACTGGATCCTTACAAACTAGACAAACTGACAAAAGTAGGCTGTCTCTCAGATAGCATAAGTGACCAAATACCAAAACATGGTATTAGAACTCACCATAACCTAGATAAACATATTATCTATAATCAAATACAAAATACAACCAATTTCAGCAAAGATATTTTCAATGAAACACTAAAACAATATAACTGGAATGTACTTAGAACAATGCCACTAGATACTGCTGTAGAACACTTTGTTTAAATTCTGTAAGAATATGTTATTAATCTAGCACCAGTATGTAATAAAAGAGTAAAGTCCAACCCCAAACCATGGCTGACAAAAGAAACAAAGAAAAATCATGACAAAAAGGGATAAAGCCTGGAAAATTGCTTTAAAAATAGGACACAAAATATCTTAAAGCAATTTAGACATCTTAGGAACCTTGTAAAACTCCATGTCAAACAGGACAAGCAAACTTACTATGCCAACCTACAAGACAGATATCAAAACAACACAAAACAATTTTAGTCTTCACTAAATAAACTATTCCACTCTGGCAAGACCAACACTTCCTCTCCAAAAATGACAATATATCAGACTCTATCCCTACAAAGTTTAATTCCTACTTTATATAATCAATATTATCTCTGTAGACACTACTAGAGCTATCCCCTTCTGTCTACCCAAGTCCAACCAAAACCACCCACAGCTCTACAATTTTAGTCCAGTACCCACCTCATTCATAATTAAGTTACTCCTTAAACTAAAAACTACCTCTGTAGCTGTAGACAAGCTACCATCAGACTACCTACAAATGGCCACAAATCCTATATCATACTATTGCACAAAGGCAGCATGTCTACAGAGTTTAATAACTACAGACCAATAGTGATTCTCTCCCCTCTCCAAAATATTAGAGAAATGCATACAAATGCAGCTGAAGAAATACCTAACCTTAAATAGCCTGCTCTCAGAAAGACAATATGGCTTTAGGCCCAGCACAGCATCACTACTGCTGTACTACATTTTACCAATATAATAAACTAACAAACAAACTGTGATCTGCATGTGTCGACCATGTTCTTGGACTGGTTAAAGGCATTTGATAATGTCCCGTACCAGCAAATGCTCGTTCGGCTCTCCTCAATAGGACTTTCACAAACCTCCTTGTTATTAAATGGCAACAAAACTACTCATCCTTTCAACCAGTTACTATAGGTGTCCCTCAGGGCTCTATCCTGGGTGATCTCCTACTTAATATATTTATTAATAACCTTCACACCTCCATTCACCATGATAGTTTAGTTCAGTACACAGCTGACTCAACATTAATATGTTCAACCTCAACAATAAATAAGCTCTAAGACATTAAACAAAAATCGTTCTCCTCTGTAGAAAACTGGTTCAAAGAATCAAACCTCCTACTCAACCCCAAGAAAACTAAGTTAATGGTTTTACCTCAAAAAGTTGCTAAAATCAAAAGCAATTTTTCACCATAAAGTCAGCAAATAATACTGTCACTGAAACTGTAACTCTTAATAAACTTCTAGGCATCATAATACATGACAGTCTCAAATATGACCAGCATATGCTGTACACCATTAAATCTACACACCAGCAACAAGGTTCCCTTTATAGGATTAATGGATTCCTTACAGATACTGCAAGAAAAACTCTAGCCACCACCTTCTTGCTATCAACTCTCTTATATGCTGTTCCTTTCATAACAAATGTAAATAATTCTCAAAGAAAGAAACTGACCTCCTGCTACAATAAAATAGCTAAATTTGCCACCAGTCTCCCTCATAGGACCCACCATTGCCATAGCTGAAAACAATTAAGCTGGCTTGAACTGTACAACTACCTAACATTTTCACAACTAGCTACAGCACACAAATTCTTTCATCATCCAGAATAATGCCCTGCACTAAAAACATATTACTGCTCTACAGTCTAGCAAGGGACTTACATTCTAGTAACAAATTCTTACTACTCACAAATAAGTCAAATAATGTTGCAGGAGACTCATTCTGCTCCCAATACATTGCTAAACTCTGGAACAGTATCTCCACAGAAATAAAACTCTCAGACAAACTAAATAGTTTTAAACCACTACTTACACAACATCTTAACCAGCCCTGGTCCTGCACATGCTCATCACCAAGTTAAGACTTTCTGCTCACCGTACTATACTCTCCAAATACTTTCCTTAACCAGAATACTCTCAACATCTCACAGAAATGAAAAATATAACTTTTATATTTAACTGCTGCCTGTATAATCCACTAGGTTTCACTTGGGCATTCTCTTTAGTAACTTCTATCTCTGTAAAATTTTAGTATGGGTAACTTTAAGTACAGTTTGTGTAACTACACTATACTTAACTGGAACTTAATATAATGCAATGTAAACAAATGGAGCTTTTCTCCCTGGGCCTCCACTGAAAATGGGAATTAGTTGGACTTTCCCAGTAAACAAAGATAAATAAATATCAAAGGGTTGTGGCTGACTAAGTATCCAGGGACTAATGCAGTCCATTCAGACTTTCCTGGTAAACAAAGACAATAAATAAATGAAATAAATAACAACCTCCCTTATTACAGGTGGGCTAGTATGGCAGTGGGGAGACATATGCAAGCTGGTAACACACAGGCACACTTGCTCATGTCATCATGCTTATGGTACCCAGCTAGGAACTCCTTTCCTTCGTATCCTAAAGTCCTGCCTCTAGCCATAGATAGGATGCCCACCCCTCTCTCTCATTGGATAAACAACAGGTTTTTGAGGCTATAGAACATAAGGTCATTCTGTCCCTGCTGTGGGAGGACATGTCTACAGAATCACAGCAGGATTTTGCTGGGTCCCTCTGCCCCCCCTTAGACAGAGGGGGCTTGTGGGAGAAGAATGTGATGGGTTAACTGGAGCCTAGATAGAACTAAGGGGAGGTAAAAAAAAGAAGCAAAAATGTACTGCATACAGAAAGTTCTGGGGTTATATTCATCTGACATTTGCTAGAGTCATCCAAACTCCAGTACAGAAAAATGTTCAGGTTATGCCATAGCAAATGGGCTAGGTTATTCATAAATATAGTGCTCAGTCACATAAATGCATTCTGTGTACTATATTTAGTACACTACTGTTCATTGCCACAATTCATAGATATGGATCATGTTAATGGAGAATAGTGCATTGAAGACTGTAGGCTTCTACCAGGGGACACTTATGCACACCAATACTCCAGATGAGGGGGACTGATGTGTAACATGGCAGTGATACACAGTGTAATTGCAAACAGATGATAACGGATAGCATACCTTACTAAGTAGCTGCTATTTTACCTTACTACACAGCTTTTCCCTGTTGTGTTGTGCTCTACTATAATGCTAATGTGTAGTTCATAAAGAATTTATTCATAAGGCATGAAAGCTAATTCACTGTCATATTATAATAATGAAGGCATCTGGTACTGTGGAAGTTGCCATTAATGAGAGTTCAGTGGCATCACTTGGTGGGTAAGGGAAAAGGTCTGGTTGCGGTAGCAGGGTTGCCAGCACCACAGGGAACTCTGTTGACAGTATAACTTTTCATACCATGTTAAGGAGTTGCTTTTTTTTTATTATTTATGTATCTATTATTTTTTTAATGTAGCATTGATATGCTGCTCAGCTTTCTATGATGAACAACAGATCAGCAGGAAAGGGGAAAAACTGTACTGAGAAGTACTACACTTTTTGTATCCATACAGCTGAGGTCCTATAAATCACCCCACTGGGACCAGACCATACACAGTTGGTGGAATTTCTGTGAATCCTTTGTGATCCTAGAGAGGAGAGGTCATTTTGCACATGCACTCTGCATGCGGATACTATGAATATAAAACAGGGTCAGACTGTATACAGGGTAAGACTGTATACAGGGTATTACCCTACTTTTTTCCATGTTCTATGAATCATATAGTGTACTGGTACATTGCTGTATACCAGCCCTAATACAGTGTTAATGGAGAGCATCCTTCGTCTTTCTAATAAGCAGGTCACTTTGAAAACATCTATCTGCCAGATAAAAGTCATTCAATGGTTAGGTTATGTTCTGGTAAAACAGCATTACTAGTTTGGCTGTTGCCTACATTTCTAAATGGTAAATCTAAGTCTTTAACATCTTCACTGTAAGGGATCATGAAAGAATGATGCCTGATTAATCTGTGGCTTTCCATTATTCACAATTACCATTGAACCTTTTATATATTACTTTTCAGGACTGCTCAAAGATGACAGATTGCCCTTTCTGAAAAAAAATATTCTGCCTTGCCTTTCCCTCAGAGTATGCATATTTCTCACCTTACTTTGTTCTTCAACATCTCTTTTTCTTACAATATCTAGCTTGTCATAAAGCTCAAGGAATTGTGTTTTTCAGTTAGTGTTTAAATATCGTGGTATATGCTGCTGTTCATGGACTAGGGTGTATCGTGCTCCTATAACTTATCAATGTACTAAATGTTTCGTATTTCATTGACACTGTTTTAACACTGGTGATTTTTAAAGCTTTACCTGTATTAACCATAAACTTTGCTCTCCCGAACAATTAACCTAGGGCCATACTGAAATATTAATTTGTGATATTTATTATTTTTATTTGAAGTTTGTTTTCCAGGATAGTCCATTGGGCCAGAAGAGCCCATTTTCAATGGAGTCCTGAGGAGAAAAGCTCCACAGTATACAATGAAAAAACAACAAAATTTCATTAGTATAAAAATAACAATAGTACAGAAAAAATGCTATCTGAAGGTGCAATTAGTAAGATGTAAAAACAGAATTAAGGCTAAGTGAATATTACGATATTTACAAATATGTAATTCCATGAATGCAAATGCATACAACTATAAGAAGATATTTACAGAATGGGTATTTCTGCAGTGGAAATTATGAAGGAGGAGGAAAAGATAGAATTGGGTATATGGGGTAAGAGAGAGATAAGTTAAGGGAAGAAGGGGAGTAAGGAAGGGAGTGGGGAGAAAGACAGTACAGAGAAGGATTGGGAAGAAGACAGAGAATGGGGGTATGAAATAGGTGTGTTACTGGGGAATTCATGTGGGATGGGTGATAGATTCTTAACTGCTTAAAATGAATACTGTTGAAAGGTTGGCAATTATCATAATTAATGGAATATATGGTGTCAAACATACTCAAGATCATTTTGATGGAAAGCAGAATTATGATCCTAGCTAACATGAACTTTACAGGCCCTACAACATAATCTTCATTGTCAGTTGGACCATAAAAATTAAAATATTTTCATTTATTTAAATAGTTTTCACCCCCACGGCCTGAGAGAGAGACAGTCACTGCAGGGCATTATCCAGGAATCAACAGGGAAATTTTTGAATTCTCTAATTTTCAAATCCCAATGGCTGCTGTGAGAGGAAGATTACAATACTAGCCTAGTCCTTGTGCCTGTGCACTATAACAAGTGTCCATTTTCAGCAACAATGTGTACTGTTTGGATGGCATGTCCTCTCATCCCAACCCATCACTGCTCACTTCTCCCTTCTACACATGCAAACATCCTCCCTTTACTAGAAGTCAGTACAGCTGAGGATATAGCCACTTCTCTTCCCCCTACAGACCCAAAATAGAAGAGCCAGTGCTGGTCATAAATTCCCTTCTTTTTCCCCAGCCCCTTCAGTGTCCAAACAATTAGTCAAATTTGCATTGTTGGGCTTACATTTACGGTTTTATCCCACTGTGCAAGGACCTAGGTATAAAAATCGATGCACAGTTTTGTTCAGGGTGATTTGGAAATTTTAACATCTAGATAGCAATACTTATATTTTATAGAGTAATAGGCTGACAAAGTAAACAGCCACTTAGAAGCTATTCAGTTTTGTTATCCCTACTTAGGAACTATCGCTTTTCTCTAACAGTTGCCCTTCTTCTTACCTTTGGAAGAGCCTCTTTTGCTGTCTATATAAAACTCTGTGATGATGTGAGGTAGTGCTAGCTGTGCTAGGGGGAGTAGGGCAGTGCATGTGTGACATAAGCCAGCATAGCTAGGTAGAGTTTTCTAAAAAAATATATGTCATTTGAATATCAAAGCTGATTTGTACAAATGTTTGTGTTAAAATGTATCAACAGTGGGTCCTGCTGGATAGAAAAGAAATATACGTGTATGTCAGACTGTATTGTTGTAACTGATGAAATGTATATATTTTAAGTGAGGATACTGAAAGGGAAGGGGTTAAGCTCAGCCCAGCTAACCTTAAGAAAAATAACCTGAAATTAAATGACTTGGTTTAGGCCATAAGTATTTTATCTCACATGTCTGAATGCAGACAGAGATGCAATGTCTGTGAAAAGCCTGGGGTGGGATCCTGCTCTATTGTCCTTAATGGTGAACTAATTGCTACTCAGGAGTGCCAGAAAATGACTTGTTAGCTTCTGCAGGAAGGGTGGAAATGTTGGAATTGTTTTACAGTTTCCAGATGCTGTAATAAATCTTAGCCAAAATTCTATGTGTATATTGTGACACAGTTCATCAGTGCTAGATCCCAGTTCAGCTTCTAGTGAGTGGGTAGTGTGGGAACCACAGAATCAGGTAACCAGATGTGATGTCATTCTGTAGCCAGCACTGAAATTGTACTTGAATACTAGTGAGAGATGTGAGGTGTGCATTCTGCTTTTGGACCTGACAAGACATTCATCCATTTTCATCTTGCCTTGCTTTAGTAGGGAACAGTAATTCTTCAGTCAGTTAAAAGGTATAGTGAGATTAGCTAAATGTTGTTTTTTTTTTCTATATGTATATGATTCTTTCCACCTGTGTTGCTTTTTATATTTCCTGTTATTGAAACTCTGTGTTTATTGTAAATAGATATTCAGTATTTTCATGTTTTCTTTTTTATTATTTACCATTAAATATATCTAAACCTTTCATTGTGGTCTGTCTTTTTAGAAAATATTGAACCTTTCAGAGTTGTTGTTGTGTCTTTCAGCTTTTTCCCGGTTAGGGGTCGCCACAGCGGAACTCCGGTCTGCTAATGATTGGCAGTTGATTTTTACGTGCCGAATTGCCAGCCCTGATGCACAACCTTCAACAAAGGTATGCCCATGTCCACGCAGAAGACGCTCTAGCTGAGAATCGAACCAGACAGCATCTTACTGTGAGGCAACAACGCTACAGCAGCACCACCACCAGTATTTGCATTTATTTAATGGCACTATGGCTCCACATTCATGAAAGTCTTGCTGTTTGGTTAAACACTACAAGGGATGAGGTGGTAAAGTGGGTAAGCTGTGCCAGCCTTTACCAGGTGTGTGTGTGTGTGTGTGTGTGTGTGTGTGTGTGTGTGTGTGTGTGTGTGTGTGTGTGTGTGTGTGTGTGTGTGTGTGTGTGTGTAAATCAAATCCCAAAGAATGTGTGTGACAGCTACTTTGAACAGGAACACTAAGAGCACTGATTTCACAGAAAGGGTGGTGGAGGACTTGGCTTAGAACACCAGCTAAGGACTCAGCTCTATAGTGGTCAGTGAGGAGTCTTATTTTGGGCCTGGAAAGAAAGCCCAGCCTGAGAACTGGAGTGTGCATTCCCTGTGTGCTCTGAAGGGAAATTGTGCTTGGTAGAGAGAGCTGCATCTGAATATACTGTGTGTATCTATTTTTCTCAGTGATATTAACTACATGGTAAAACTGGTGGGCCAGAGGAAGGAGCACAAACTGTACCATGTTAACATGATGAAACCTTACCATGATAGGGAAGCCATTGGGCTGAGAATATGCAGTGGGTGGCAGGAGGAGTCTGAGGTGGATCTGGTAACTAATCTTCTCAGTGAGGCTCAGACTGACACCTCAGTGGAAGGGGTAGCAATGTCCCAGTGGTTATCCCCTACCCAGGTTTGAAAAATTTGAGCAGTGTTATAGTAGTTTGGGGACATGTTCACTGGGAAACCTGGGTGCATCCACCTGGTGCAGCACCATGTGGATACAGGACCAGAAAGACCTATCAAGCAGAACCCATACAGGGTATCTGACTGAGTCAGACAGACTCTGAGGGAGGAGATACAGGAAATGTTGGAACTAGGAGTAATCCACGAGTCCAGAAGACCTTGGGCCTCCACAGTGGTGCTGGTTCCAAAGAAGGATGGCAGCACCAGGTTCTGTGTGGACTACAGAAAACTAAACAATTACATGGAGTCAGATGCTTACCACATGCCTAGGACAGATGAAGCCTTGAAGCAGCTGGGTGGGGCTAAGTACCTGACCACTCTTGATCTGAGCAAGGACTACTGGCAGGTGCCCTTGACTCCCACCACTAGAGAGAGGTCAGCCTTTGTGACTCCTTTCAGATTATACAAGTTCACAAAGATGCCCTTTGGGATGAAAAATGCCCCAGTGACCTTCCAGAGACTGGTAGATCATATCCTAGCAGGAGTAGGAGATTATGCTCTTGCTTACTTGGATGATATTGTCATCTACAGCCATTCCTGGCAAGAACATCCTCAGCATGTCAGGGAGGTCTTGGGAGACTGCAAAGGGCAGAGTTGATCATTAAGCCCAGTAAGTGTCAGATGGTATGGCCAAGGTCTCCTACCTGGGACATAGAGTGAAGAGTGGCAAGGTCAGGCCAGAACCTACCAAAGTGGAAACTATTCAGGCATGGCCTGCCTCTGTCACCAAAATGCAGGTGAGGGCATTCCTTGGGACAGCGGGGTACTATAGAAAGTTCATTCCCAATTATAGTACAACAGCTGCTGCCCTCACAGATCTGATGGGAAAAACTGGGCAGATAAGGTTGTGTGGACCACAGCCTATGAGCAAGCATTCCAAAAGCCTAAAGGGACTTTATGAGGACACCCTATGCTAGCCAGTCCAGATTACAGCAAATAATTTGTTGTGCAGGTGGATGCTTCAAGCCATGGGGTAGAGGCTGTATTCAGCCAGATTTCTTCAGAGGGAGAAGAGAACCATGTTGTTTGTCTCAGCTGTAGACACCAACCCAGGGATAAATGTTATTCAGCTGCAGAAAAAGAATGTCTAGCCATAGTACAGGCACTGTGAAAACTTCAGCCCTATCTGTATGGAAGGAAATTCACTGCAGTTATAGACCACAATCACTTAACATGGCAACATTGAGCCAGCCAGCAGAATACCAAGTTATTAATGTGGAGCCTAGGGTTGCAGGCATATGACATGACAGTGCAATACCATAGTGGGGTCAACAATGCCAATGCAGATGGGCTCTCAAGACAAGATAGGGGTTAATGTGTTTCCAGAGAGGATCATTTCTATCAAGCAGTGTTCCTCCAGGTTCACTTGAAAACCTAGCTTGAGTCTTCAAAGGGGGGGAGATGCGATGCTGTAAGGTAGTGCCAGCTATGCCAGGGAGAGTAGGGCAGTGCATGTGTAACATATGTCAGCATAGCAAGCCAGAGTTTTGTAAAGAATTACATATCATTTGAATATCAAACTGATTTGTATAGATGCATGTGCTAAAAAAG
The DNA here is from genome assembly GCF_019279795.1 of Protopterus annectens. Taxonomy (NCBI): domain Eukaryota; kingdom Metazoa; phylum Chordata; order Ceratodontiformes; family Protopteridae; genus Protopterus; species Protopterus annectens. The sequence goes on from NC_056727.1 coordinate 163,832,627, forward strand.
TATTTATAAAGTCGTCTTGTGTTAAAATGTATCAACAGTGGGTCCTGCTGGACAGAAAAGAAATATATATGCATATCAGACTGTGTTGTTGCAACTGATGAAATGTATATATTTTAACAGAGGAAACTGGAAGGGAAGGGGGTAAGCTCAGCCTAGCTAACCTTAAGAAAAAAAAGCCTGAAATTAAATGACTTGGTTTAGGCCATAAATATTTTACCTCAAAGGTGTGAGTGCAGCCAGAGATGCAATGGCTGTAAAAAGTCTGGGCTGAGTACCTGCTCTATTGTCCCTAATGGTGAACTAATTGCTAACCTGGAGTTCCAGAGAATGGCTTGTTAGTTTCTGCAGGAAGTGTGGAAGTGTTAAAATTGTTTTACAGTTTCCAGATGCTGTAATAAACCTTATCTTAAGTTATATGTGCGTATTGTGACACATCAGTGCCAGAACTTAGCTCAGTCTCTATTGAGATATAGTGTGGGGACCACAGAATCAGGGGACTAGATGTGATGTCATTCTGTAGACAGCACTGAAATTGTATTTAAACACTAGTGAGAGATGTGAGATGTGCAATCTGTTTTTGCACCTGACAAGACACTCATCCACTTTCATCACGCCTTGCTTTAGTAAGTAACTAGGGAACAGCAATTCTTCAGTCAGTTAAAAAAAATATAGTCAGATTAGCTAAATGTTGTTTTTTTAATGTATCTATCTGAGTCTTTCCTTTCTGTGTTGTTTTATTATATTTCTTGGGATTAAAACTCTGGTGTTTATTGTAAACAGACATTCAGTATTTTCATGTTTTCTTTTTTATTATTTATTATTAAATATATCTAAACCTTTCATTCTGGCTGGTCTTTTTAGAAAACTATTTAACCTTTGAGAGTACTTGCATTTATTCAATTGCACTGTGGCTCCACATTCCTGAAAGTCTTGCTGCTTGGTTAAACACTACCATTTATGTAAGTATTCATTTTATTAAGTGTAATTGGGCACCATGATAATATTCTTAAAGTACCTGGTTTCAGGTATTCTGGTGGCAGTAAATCTACCTTATAGTCTTGGTGGAGGTGGCAGAGCAGATAACCTGTGCCAGCCTTTCCCAGGTAAGTGAAAATCAAATCTCAAAGAGATTTGTGTGGCAGCTAGTATGAACAGGGACACTGAGAGGGCTGATTTCACAGAGAGGGTGCTGGAGGACTTGGGTTGGAACACCCAGCCAAGGACTCAGCTCTATAGTTGTCAGTGGGGAGTCTTATTTGGGACTTGGGAAAAGAGCCCAGCCCTAGGACTGGTGTGTGCATTTCCTGTGTGCTCTTAATGGAAACTGTACTTGTTGCAGAGAGTTGCATCTGAAAATACTGTGTGTATCTATTTTTCTCACAGTGAACATTCCCCACCAGTGTCAATGGTGAGGACTGGGCCTCCTTCCTTCAGGGATGTGACAACCTCCTTTGTAATGTAATGTGGTTATTAACTTTGACCATTTTAACAGATAATTCCCATCTGAAGAAACAAATTAAATCATTACATTGGTGATACTTTTTATTTTTTTTTAATTTATTAATTTGTTAACTGGATATGTGAACTTTTCATCATCAACAGTTTTCAGAGTTTTCAGCCACAATGCAGACCACAAGGGCAAGAGTAAATGTAATATATATATATATATATATATATATATATATATATATATATATATATATAGGCACTTTAGTGCAGCAAATCCAAGAGTATGTTTTTCAGAGGTGAAACTGGAGTACCCAAAGAAACCCCATTCTTACTTGGCTACTCAGCTTCTCCTAGTAGATTGTGATTTGTTATTAAACTCTTCCCCAAATAAGTGTTTATGAAAATGTTTCCATGCCCTGAAGATTATTTTCTGTTGCAGAATATACTTATTTTAGACAGTGTTTCTTTTTCTGTCATAGAATATATTTATTCTACATCTGTGAATGACCTTCAAAAGGAGAAGTTGCTAGGTTATATCTGCTACCTTGCATTTCACTTCATATTTCACTCTGGCCTACTGAACTTGTATCACACTTCAGGATGATGTATGGCATCACAAAACTTGGACTTAATAGTGAGGCAACTGTTGAATTATAGCAATATGTTATTTTTGGTAACCTTTTATTACATTCCAAAGGTCAACAGATCTGTCACGGATTTTTTTCAGGAATTTGTCTATTCCAAATATCAGTATAGATTCCTAACTTTAATTGAGGTTTTAAATCTTCCCTCTTTAGACTGGAAAGACATTTGTCACCTTTGACATCCAGGTCTTGGACTTTTCTGCTCTATGTTATAACCTGACAAAGTATGTCTTCCTGCTCACTTGAAAATACCACTGATACTGTCTTATGCATCTTCCCAAGTGTGCAATTTCCAGTGTAACTGCAATATATAACTATATATTTCCTTGTAAAAATTATTATGCAAATGCTACTGTTAATATGAACTACAGCTGTCTGCCTAAATATTTGCCAATTAAAATATCTGCTGAGATGGTATTATACTGTATATGGAATAAATGAAACCCTTGACCTGCCATTCATAAATGTTCTTTTAAACTCAGAAAAATATTTGCATTTTAATACCTCCTAAATAGGGAACCTGTCATGAAATGTGATCGTGTAAAACTAAACATTTATATTTTCTATACAGCCAAGCCAAGTGAAATTTGTTGAAAGTTTCAAAACTACAGAAATAAATGAAAAAGCATACTTTAGTTTTTAATGCTTAAATGCTACATCTGTACTCTTAGCAGATTAAACAGATAATCTGACACCCTTATTTTTATATAAATGGGCTGCATTCCTTAGCTACTCGACAGAATTGCATACCTTAGCTACTCTACAGAATACATACAATGCGTTTGTTGAGTTGTTAGGCATCAATATTCTGTGTCCATTTGATGTTCCAAAGGTTATACCTATTACACTTCTTCAACGGATAAGCTTATCCTGCTCAGTGAATAACCACAAGAAGTGTCATTTTTTGTAATGTGACTGTACTTCCTGCACCTCCCAAGGTGGGAGCATTCCCCTCCTAATCCCAATACCTAAATGTCATACCTTTGAGGTCACAACATCTCAGAGAAAGGACATAAAAGTATTTACATTTTCCACAAGTTGGTGTGATCTCATATGTATCATGTATACAGAGACTGCAGTAGAGAGCAGCCCCCTCCCCCCATTGCTTATGCGCCTCTACAAGAATTCTTTACAGTTCACTTTTAAATTAATATACAGCAGTTAAATGGGGCAGTGGGCACATGTGATTGGAAACTCAGGTATGGAAATCAAATCAAGGTAGACCGCAAGATTCCACTATTTCCTTAACAAAAATTGTCTTTGTTTAATAAGCAAGCATGTGCTTCTTCTAACTAAAAAGAACATTTTTACATATATTAATATTCTGAAACTAGAAAATAATGTTGGCCACTTTGGCATCTGAAGTGAATATATTAACAATCCTTCACATGATCTGGATGATTTTCTTTACTATCTGTTCAACACAGTTCTACACTGGATAAATATCCATTTCTATAACCTGTAATACCAGTCACAGTCTGCAAAGGAATATACAAGGTTGATTCTACATAAAATTAACATCTGATCAGCCTTATGTAATGAAGCTTATGGAATTTTACATTTACATCTGATGGGGGAAGCTTACTGGAGCATGCCCAAGATATTCGGTTAGACTATCAAATTCCAGTAACAAGACTCTTCCATTTAGGTATTATTTGTTGGATCCAAAATGAGTTGTCTGTTAGACTGAAATTCAATAACATGTTGAGCAAGTTTTATCTCACCAAGGGTTCCTCATGTTCCTCTTTTGGAATCAAGTTTTTTTTTTAGATTATATTTCCTGGATCTTTAGTTGACAATAGGACTTGTACGTCACATAGGATGATGATGATGATTACCTTCCTCTCTCTCTTGAGTTACTTCTACAATACTATTTTCTTGTACCTCCCTCAAAAATATCTCTTTTTCTTCATTTCCTGTCCAGCTTCCTGTATCAACTATACATATCAATCTCTATCGCCTATTAATGATGAATGCCCTCCCCTGAAACACACAAATGCCTGCAATACATATTTCTCTTTTATTTTCTCCATCATGTGATCCATACTCATATATAACCATCTGGGACACACAAACATCTATATTAACATTCCTAATTTTTTCATTGCACAATCTCTCTAGTAGCAATATGATTGACACCCCACATTATATAGTAAGTAACACAGAAATCCTTACAATTACCAGTTTTTCAAACAACAAATTTTTTTGCTATTTTAACTCATTGGTTGTTGTTTTTGTTTGTATTTTGGCTTTTTCCTGGTAAGGGGTTGCCACAGCGGAACTCCGGTCCGCTAATGATTGGCAGTAGATTTTTATGAAATGCCGAGGTGCCAGCTCGATGCCCAACCTTCAGCAAAGGCACGCCCATTTACACACACATGTCTTTCGAACACTACCCAACCGTAGGGAGGACATGCAGACTCCACACAGAAGGCACTCTCAAGCCAAGCCGAGAATCGAACGGGAGAACCTCTTGCTGTGAGGTAACAACGCTACCACCGTACCACCGCGGCATACCATTTTAACTCATTGGCAACTAATATATATATATATATATATATATATATATATATATATATATATTTATTTATTTATTTATGTATTCAAAGCTGCAGAGATTGTACTAAAAACCTTAATAATACCTGAGCTATATACATTTGATTTCCTTCCTTTATGCTGGCATCACTATAAGAACTTTAAACACCTTTGCAAAATGGTTTATTTTCATCCAGATTAGACATTTCCTTTTTTTGTGGGTGTTAATATTCCATACTATAAGCAAACTGACCTGTGATTTTTGTCTTGTGTTTGTCGCACCGATTCTTTACTTTAGATTCAGTTGGCTTTGTTCAACTCATCTTTTCAGCTCTTAACACAGCTTTGTTACTTTAGCAGAATGGACTCTTTATGACCTGTAACATTCTTTCTTCCATGTCTTCACCTTTGGCACTTCTAATAAACTAACAAGATCTTAGTAATTTTGTATTAAATCTTTCTGATCTCCATTTCTGGAAAAAGTGAATTGTAATTCACATACAGTGTCTGGTGCTTGGGTTATCACATTTTTGTAAGAGTAAACAATCCCATGCTATTAAATGACTTTTTCTCATGTTCCCCTGTACTGCAATGTACTGCAATGATGAAGCAGCTATTTAACACTGTTTAACATCTAAACACTGTCTGGTTTTAATCAACCAATAGGAAAATGCTTTCCCATTACAAGATCACTTAATATCCCAAACCTTTGCATGTATTTTGTATTATGTAATTAGATCAAGTTCTTCTATCAATAAACTTTTCAAATTCTCTGTGGGAGATATTGTTTCAGAATCTAAGTAGCAATTATATGGCAAGTCACACTTTTCCTTGATACTCTAAGAAATAAACTTAATGTTCCTTTGTAGGTATATTATTTGTAAAGTCTACCGATCCAAATACAAGTTACACTTTAAATACAGTGTTATCGCATTATGTTACAACCTCACTTTGTACCAAAGTTATCAGCCATTTCACTGTTTGGTCTTATTCATCACAACTTTGATTGAGCACACATTGTTCTTGACCCAACTAAATGTGATTGTCAGAATATAAATGCAGTAAAATGTGCATACATCAATGCAAACAGTAAGAAACATAGCATGTTTGATGCATATCTGTATCTGCTTATTTTCGGTCTGATATTCTAATGTTATATAATGCATGATTAAGGCATACCATCTCTGACTTAGAGATCTCACCTCCGAGATACAGTATCTTAAGATCAGGAAGGATACATAGAGTTATTTCATGGCAATCTCACTTGCCACTTATCTGAAATGCAAGTACCTTATTCTGTACAAAGATATTTCATTGTCATATAAACCAAAGTCAGTAAAGTAAAATTGCTATAAGATGCGTGTTTCTATATTTTGCAAAGGTACATGTGTTCAGAGCAGAGAAGTCCCCTCACTAGCAAACTTCTACCGTCAAGAGTGAGATTATCAATATGCATGACCTTAATGCAGATTGGAAACACCTGTTAGATGAATATGGATGAATAGAGCCATCCTTCCAAATAAAGGTGTGACTTATCAATGCCTGCAATCTAAATAAAAGCTTAACTGCCTAGAGGATTACCTTGCCTTTGAGGAAATCAGGGGACATTCCATCAGATCCATGGCTTAAAGACTCATCCTTCATTTCTCTTATAACTGGTTGCAACTTATTCTACTCAATCTGTCCCACCAAACAAGGAAGCGGGATACCCATTTTCATAAAATAGTAATTCAAAAGAAAGTAGGCTATAGGAACAAAATGTAGGCAAGAGGTACCACACACCCAAATTACAATAAACACTCAAAATTATAATTTTGTAACATGCTGTTATATCCTTCCTTTTCATCTCAAATATGTGACCACTTCCTTAATGAAACCTCCCTATAGCTGAAAATGTTTTTCTATACAGTGACCTAACTACCTCTCCACTGACTGCAAGAACTATGTCTCAATCAATAACCAGGAACAAAAACTAACAGACCTATAAACTAATAATCCTGAGCAAACTGTAAGAGCACCAGCAAGGAGAAAGATATTTGATATTATCCTGACAACAACCTGCAAAATGGGTAGCAAAAATGTTGCCCTATTCTTCCTCTTCACTGTGACTGCAGTGCCATTATGTTCTCCATATACACCAAACCTAACAAAAAATAATACCATCTTTAAGAATTTTCAAAAATAAGTATGGTGCCCCAAATGGACACCATGTATCAATTAAATGGGGCTGTATATTAGCTCTGGTTCACTACCTACTTGTAAATTTTCACAGCCCTTTACAAAAGCATAAATAAATGGGCTGGCAAATTTATCACCATGCAGCATAAATATAGTGGAAAATACTGAATAAACCTAAATGGCCAAGTTACTAAATTAACAAATTATTAAACCAAAAGAAATGAATGTGCAAAGCATTCAGGTTTTATCTAAACTAAGAACACAAAAACTTCATGATGAAGTTTTTTTTCCTGTTTGTGTTTTATCTAAACTAGCCTAACAAGATTAATGTAACTCCATTAAAAATAACTCACAAAAACAGTACAAAGAAAATTTCAAGGTAAAACTTGCCATCAAGACAGGTGCTAATAATAATAATGCCTTCTACAATTACCTCATAAAATGAAGGGAAAGAAACAATGAACCTATCTGCCAGAACAATATGATATCATTATAAGAGAGCCAACAGATATAAGGAAGACACTAGCATAATAATTAAGAGATAATTTCAAGCCACAGAGGGAAACACCATTCGCATTCCTTCCCTGCAGAATGAGCAAACCCAAAATTATATTTAAAATAATCACATCAGTCCTCCCTAAGGTCAGAAATACCAATGTTTTTAGAAGAAGCCTATTTTGTGCAATCAGAAATATCCTGTTATATCCCTTTCTGTGTTCTTTAAATGACATTTAAAACTAGCTACATCCATGATAATTTGAAAGCAGCTTGTTGTGGTCCAGGACCACAGTGGAGGTAATTCTACAGACTATGTTAGACTCCAAGCTGGTCACAAGTGGTGTCCCACAGGCATCTACTTCTCAGAAGTACAGGCCAACATGGGAGGACTTTGACAAAGTTTGCAGATGACTGCAAACAGATAGCTGGTGCCAGAGCCATGGCCTGAAGTTAAACGCCAAAAATGTATAGTCATACCGCTACCATATTGGTGGCAATCCACTAAGCACAGAAGAGGTTATCAGGGACCTGGGGACCCAGGTTGACAGTGGCCTTTCTTTTGACACTCACGTTGCTAAAGTGGTTAGAAAGACCTTCTACATTGCCCACCTGATCATGAAGGTATTCACATCCAGATCTAGTGAGGTCATTGTTCCCTGTACTCTTCACTTATCAGAACAATGAGTACAATGCCCCATTCGGGATGTATCTCACCCGACATCTGCAGCAATTGGAGAGACCCCAAAGTTCCTCACAAAGGATAAAGGGACCGCAAAATCTGTCCTATGCTGCCAGATAGAAGAAACTCCGGCCCTATTCAGTGGCATACCGCCTGCTCAGAGGTGACATGTGCCTGACATACAAGGCCATGTCCAACCGAATTAATGGACATGCTCCACCTCAAAAATCCAAATCCACCAAAACCACTAGAGCAAGTGACTTAAACCTGGATATAAATAGGACGTGCTGGAGGGATAATTTATCACTCAGAATAAAATCCCAGTCCATGGGAGGCAGAGCACCTCGCTGGCTCTGTTCAAGAGAAATCTTGACCTGTGGATGGGAGAAATCATCTCTGTGTCACTGCTGGACAGAGGCACAACAAACTAATGGGTACAGTATTTTTTCATATAAGGGCTTTAGGCTAGGCTTATAAATGCCTTAGGGCAGATAGCCTAGTATAAACCTATGAACCTATGAACCTATAATAATTATAGACCTCTCAGACTCACCAGTGTCTTGAGCAAAGGTGATTGTGTGAAACATCATGGAACTTAATCAGACAGACGTGAAAAATCTTCCCCCTGATCTAATCCTTTATGGTTTTGTTAAAGGTAAATCTTGTATTCTTAACTTATACTTTTTTAGAGTATGATGATCACTGCGGATGAAAGCTTACATGGCCCTGCAGCTTACCTCAACAATCTAGCTAAAGCACTCAACATAATACACCATGGCAGAATCATATATGATCTGAAGGCCACATGGTCGTACACAGAAAGTAAAAACAGGAAGAGTCTTATCCTCACAATCCCCTGTCAACTGTGGACTCCTTCAAGACATAACTGACTCCATTTTCTATATCACCAGTTATGTAGATGACTACAATCTAACAAGCATTGTCCTTAAGTCTTCTGACTTCATCTCCCTTTAAAACCCTCTCAATAGCTTTATGCACTGTTGAATGGCAGCCACAAAAATGTTCTCAGAATACTAAAATACCTTGGAGTCCTTGTAGATGATTGCCTTTTAATTAATACTAATATATATATATATATATATATATATATATATATATATATATATATATATATATATATATTTTTTTTTTTTTTTTAAGAAATACTGTACTAACTAGGGGGAAATGTGGCCTTGGCATTGGGGGAATTATCTTAATCTTTTTGATAAATTGAGCTACCACCAACTCAGGCAAATGGGGCATTAATTTAATTTCTCATCTGAATGATATAGGTGCTACCATCTTCAAAACATATGGATTTGCCCAATTGATCCTTTATGAAGCTGAGAGTCCATCCAGAGAAGTAACTGTCTCCTTTACATAGCTCTAATCAGGCCAGCTACAGGATACTGTACCCTGCCCTGTAATTTACTCACATGACTTCTGGTGTAGTTGCACAAGGTAAAAAGATTCCTTATGCAGAGAATCAAAGGGTTTTTAGGCCTGTCTTATAAATAAAGATTATAGCATTTCTCTTGGTTCTCTCTATTTTATTACTTTCCTAGAGAAAACATATCCCTATAAGACATTAATAAATCCCTTACTGTTTAAGTCCCTTTGCTTAGAATGCCCCTACTAACCTAATCACAAGAAAGCACTTGGACTCAGAAAAATTAATATCAACTGTACCATGAACTATTGTATCTCAAAGATTACTAGGCATATAGAATGAGCTCTCCCTTTCAATTAAACCCAGTTCATCAATTCCTGTGTTCCAATAGGAATTAGATAACTACATGGGCTTCTGCAAGTTCCAACATGGAAGTTAGGGCACGCAACTCCTTGGTGGCTAATAATACTTGAGAATATTCATCAAATCTATGAACCTATGAAAAGTGTTCTAATAGTAAAGTGAGTGTTGTGGAACTGAGACTCAGTATCTATGGATCAACATGAGTATCTAAAGCATTTGAAAGCTCCTTTTAGTTGCTCAAACCTCCAAGGATATGTGTTTAAGTGGACTGACTGCCAATTTTGAAATAAACAACTTTATTTATTGTTTGACATAGTTTAAAGTACATGTCTGGCATGATTCTAAAATCACACTCCCCTACATAACAGTAGGAATATTACATTAAAACATGTAATTTATTCATGCAAATGATTTGTTATAATAATGAGGCACTATTAAGGCATGATCTGGATGCTGTTTACTACAAACATCTGTGTTGACTACAGGCTTTTCAAAGTGCCTTTTATCAAATTCTAATTGAAATAGTATCTCAACTGTTTATTTTAATTATGGACAACATCAACCTGTGCTGTCTAACCTACCTAGATTCTGGCTCTGCTATATCCCCTCATTACATGCACGAGCACACACTCGTATTTGCACACACGTGCACACACACACACACACACACACACACACACACACACACACACACACACACACACACACACACATGCACAAACACACACAGACATTCCATTCTAAACACGCAAAAAGCCACAGTATCTGTGACTCTTGCTCTGTCTCCATATTTGGAGAGTGTTTCCCTCATAATATACATTAATTTAATGAGTTCCTAAGGCTAGTATACATCATCAACAATACATATCCAATTTGCTGTTAAATTTGCCTTACTTTGTTTGTTTTTTTTAGCCTAGAGCAAACACAGGTAAACACAATGCATGTAAGTGCCTCCTCAATATTTAATGAAACAGTTTCTGTGCTGAGTTTTCTGCACTCTGCTTGCCACTGGCTAACTCTCACCCATGTCAACATGCATTTCCACACATGCTAATCTTATAGTCCAGTTCAGAAATGCGATGCATCCCTATATTCCATACATGTCCATCTAATACAACTACAACTGTCATTTCTTTAACAGGTATCCTCCGGACATCATTTCCTTCACATTATCTGAACTTTTAAAAGGTCTGTAGGTAAAAATCCTTTTAACCACAAGCCACACTGATCAAGTACTGTGACAATGGTGCTACTACTTGTATTACTTATGCGCATGACAAACAGTAGTAGGACACATCCTCCTAAACACAGTACAGCTAGATATGAAGATCAGCAAGGTTTGTTTCCAGTTCTGATATGTGACTTTAATACCTAAAAACTGGAAGTAATGACAGTATGTTGTATATCTAGCACAACCAAAATGTTGTCAAATAAAAAAATAACACACAATGCTCAGTATAAACTCCAGTTAAATCACTTTTCATCTATTTTCTATAAACTAAAAAGAACTATCTTTAACACAAATTAGCAAAGCTGAAAATATTTACTACTTCCAGGTGAACGTTATAAAGTTTTTTCAAACAAGGATCATTGTCCATGAGGTATTAAAATAGTACATCTTAACTGTTAGACTATGTTCAATGAATTTGTCCACAGTAAAATATCAAGATCCTCTATATAAATCTTAACAAAAACAAGCAGAGAACAAGCGGAAAAACTAGCTGACAAGGTGGACAATATTAAAGAACACAAGACTGCCAACATTTGTTTTGAGGTTTGATGGTGTAGATGGAAGACCTCATTACCTATGGAAACTATAATATTCCATAATACCTCTTAAAATTGGAGAAGATTGAAACACCTACAAAATGTATTATTTGCTAAGTTATATTTAAATTACTGTGACACAAATACACAAGCACACATATACATGTTATTTGTGGAGTTAGTAAAAGGTTATATAGACAAACCATTCAAAAAAACTGCAAGAAAGACCCAGCCAAGATAAGAATCTACAGTGTGTAATACCTTAAACCTCCCGTAGTGGAAGACCATGAGATATATGCGAATGTCTCCTTATGGGCATACCAGTGTTTTAGCTATATGGCTCCTGAATGCCCATCACATTTTATTTTTTAAAGTCTTTATGGGTATATTCAGGCCAATAAGGCTATATATTTTACATTTTAAGTCTTTCTGTGTATATTGATTTTAGGAAAGATCAAGGCTATAAACAGATGGCTGTTAGAAATATACTGTCAAACAAAGCAGCATCTGAGAAGAAAGTAAGACAAAAAGGTCATGAATTTAGTTGCACCAAGAAACTTAAATACATCAGTGCAGAATAACCTCTCTAAAATAGTAAACAATGGGAGAGTACTAAAAGATGACAAAAGGGAATGCAAACCTGCAAATCCTTGTAGTACACAAGATGGAAAGTGGTCAGTTTAAGTGTGAGAATGTGAGTGCTCTGACTCTGGGACCTAGCTGTGGACTGCATTTCAAAGCTTTTTGTGAGCAGAAAGCAGAAGTTCAGCTGTAATAACTGAAAATATAATGCAAATCAACAAAGAAGCCCATTCAGTGATTGGAGGAGGTTCATGCTATTTAGTAAGTGACAGTGATGGTACCCAAAGCCCAACAGTGCATCCATAGATGGTCAAAAAGAATGTTGAAGTCAACCAATTCAAATGCTGAGGAGATATCAAAAAAGACTAGAAAAGATTAGTGATATAGACTTTTTTCATCATTTGCAGATTATTTATGACCCGAGCAAGGGCCACCTCAGTGACATGTCTAGTGTGAAATCCAAAATGGAATGGATAAAGAATTCAGTATTCCTGCAGAACTAATCAAGCTACAAATGAACATCCTTCTCAGTAACCTTATCATACTTTTAAACTCTGCATGGAGCGCTACAGCCATTAGGTTTTAGTTACAAAAAAGAAATGTTTCAAATTGTTGCTGCAGTTTATACTCTGCATGGATTACTGCAGCAGTCAGGTTTTAGTTAAAAAAAGAAATGCTTTAAACTGTAGTAAACTGCTTGCTACAATTCACTAAATGAAACTCAGAAAATAAAGTGGAAATTATCAAAATCATAAGGTTCAAGAGACGGCTTCTTCAAGGGAGAGGGGTCAACAAGGCCTCATTTAATAAAGATGGAAAGCCCACACAATTGTAAGACGAAGAAGAGATGATCTGATAAATCATGGGGCATAGCAGATCCAAACAGGCAAGTGACAGTTGGTTCGGACATAGATCCAAGCCAGAGGTAATAGGCCACATGTTTAAAACCAGAGAGAGAGAGACAGATGTGCATGCGTGCACTCATGCACACACACACACACACACACACACACACACACACACACGCACGCACGCACGCACGCACGCACACACATACACACACACACACACACACACACACACACACACACACACACACACACACACACACACACACACATGCAGAGTAATCCAATAGCTGAAACCAAGCCCCAAGCAAAATTTCTGTGCAGATACTGCAGTCTCTCCCTAAGTTTAATATGAAGAAGACAATGTGCAGTATGAAGCTAGCTTAGCAGCAAAAAACCTAGCAGCCAACCCACATTAGTTGAAGGAAAGTACTCAATTGTTTCACTAGATATTCTTGATTAGTCAGTCTGTCACTCACTCAAAAGAGAGTGATTGGTCAGTTTAATGGAGTAGAGACTTCTCTATGGCAGAAATGCTGCCTTTTTGCACAAGATCTCCATATGGTAAGTGGCAGAGCTCATCAAGCCTATGCTTGGTGTCCAAGAGGTTTCCACAATTTCATTTAAAATGCATGCTTGGATGAGTGATCTGTGTGCATTACTACATACCCAAGGTCAAGTTTGAGTCTGTGGTAATATCTGTTTCACCCACAAACCCACATGTGCAACTGCAGTTATAAAATGTTGAGATTTGCTATACAGTCACTTAAACAGATTTATTAACCAATCAGAATATAAATATATACAGAAAAATAGCTGGTTCATCTAGTGTCCTGTGCCAAAAAAGGACTTCTACATACATAACTGCAGGAGGCTTCCTGCAGTACAGTACAGTACCCAATCCACACTTCACCCCCCCATTCTTCTCACTGAAGATAAAAAAAAGGTAAAAAAAGGTCTCTTTCTATTGGCACATCAGTCAGGTGGCCAGACACACACCTACACCCTCCCACACCATGAGTCAATCATGTCTTGTATCTGCGCCTTGGGGGAAATTTAATAAAGCCTACATGTTTTTTTCTGTGTAGGCATCGCACAGCACTGCTTATACAAATGCAAACATTTTTAGATTCAGTAAGTGCTACTGAGTGGCACACATGCACGTGCCAGCACAAAAACTTCCATAGCATGCAAACTGCCTCATAAGCAGGTGAATCTCATGCAAATGAGGCAGGTAGAGCAATCCCACAAGCATACAGGCATCTGTTCAGAACCTATGTCAGTGCCCATAGTGTATGCGGAAAACTTCCATGTACAGGTGTGTAGACAGACAAAAAGGATTGTAAAAATGTAGATACATGGACAGAAATCCCCTGAAAAAATTTAATATCACATACACATATGAGCAAAACTATTACCCTGTATGTCAGAAAAATTAAAGAAAAGAAGTTAAATTAATTTTTTTAATAATCAAAGCATGTTTGTGAGGTGTGCTGCAATGTGCAAACATGCTTTATAGAAAAAAAAATTTTTAAAAATTAATATCATGTAACAGAACTGTATTACAGAACCTTGCATGGAGTTCATACAGTGGTGCATTGGTGCTGTTGCTAACATGGTAGAGTATGTAGCATGTAGTTTCCAGATTGTGAGCATGGATACCTATGCAAATGAGGTGGAGTTACTGAATAGCAGAAAGGAGTAATCATGTCCACATATCCTCTTCATGTAGGCTTAGACCCATGTTGCTGTCTACACAGGATGTAGCTGATATCAGGGAGGGTGTGTCCACTGACTTCTAAGCTCATTTCAGCTTAGGTGCGTGTGTATGCATGGCGTGCCACCTGGCTGAGCATGTTCTTTCAGGGAGGTGTGTCCACTAACTTTTAAGCTCTGTTTACCTTTGCCACGCATGTTTGCACAGCACACCGCCATGCTAAGCGTGTCTAAAAAACAAATGTGTTCAATTAGTTTTGACCCTTGTTTAAGCTAAAATAGGGCCATTAAATGATGTTAATTATATTGTAGGCAAGTAGAATGCATCATAGTTAGCCAATCTCACACATTCTGCACTTACAGCAGAGTTCTATAAAGTATGCATACACCCTACAGTCTGATTTTTCACCAATATTCTGGACCATTGGAGTACAGACTTGGGGAATTTTAACTGAGATAATGCTAGGGGCTGCTACTGGTCTGCTACATCTGTATGTGCTAGATCCTGAAGTCACTGCTGCTGCTGCTGACAATAGGCCTAGACAGAGAAGAAGAGTGTTCAGGCCCAGGGTAACCTTCCAAGAGCTACATGAGCTGGACATTGTAGAGCACTACAGGGTGGACAGGGACATATTACAAGAACTCACTGAGCTCTGCCGACCTCAACTCAGACCCAGAGCCAACAGAGGGGAATGCATCCCAGTGGAAACAAAGGTATGTGCAGCCCTTAAGATGCTAGCTACAGGTACTGCCCAAAGACCAACTGGGGCATGATGGAGGTCTCACAGCCATCAGCATACTCCACCATTTTCTAAATGCCATGCTATCACATGCCAGTGAGCACATTTCTTTTCCCCTCACCACTGAGGTGAGGGCCAACAATATGCAACACTTCTACTGTGTAGCTCACTACCATAAAGTACTGGGTGCCATAGATTGCACTCATGTACAGATCAAGGCACCACCAGGTGAGGAGGGTAGAATCTATGTCAACCAGAAGGGGTACCACTCCATCAACTGCCAAGTTGTGTGCAATACCCAGGGGATTATCATGAATGTGTGTGCTGGCAGCCCTGGCAGTTATCACGGCTCCCATATCTGGCATGCATTATAGCTGTACCAGATCTTCACCGGGGGGGGGGGAATATCCCACATGGCCATTTACTGGGTGATGTTAGCGACGCACTGGAATTATGGATGATGACACCCATCAGAAATGCACACACACCCACTGAAGAATGCCATAATGAGGCACACACACAAACTAGGAACATCATAGAGCATGCGTTTGGGCTTCTGAAGGCATGGTTCCAATGCCTCAGTATAGCTGGTGGAGCCCTGCAGTACTCTCCAGCCACATGTGCACATATGTTCATATTACTGCTATGCTACACAATCTGATCATGCAGAAACAGCTGCAGCAGGATCAGCAAAGGGAAGGGATACACAGCCCCCACCAGTGCCTAGATCACCATAGCCACAGTCACAGTAGGAATCGGAGGAGAAACTCCCTGATGATGTCCCTGTAGGCAGATGTAAGCGTACCCAGTATCCCCTGGCTTTATCTAAGAGACAACACTAGGGGGCCTAGGGACTGACACCTTACTCCTACTCAAATACATATAGTGACATTTTTGATGCCAAGTAACCCACACAACCTGTACTTATCTATGTATTGGCTGTATACTGCTCAGACAGAGTCAGCCCTGAACTACAGTTTTGTCAACTACTGCATTCACAAGTTAAGTCTCTAACCTGCACACTACTTGTAAGGATTACTATAATATGGTATTTTATGTATGGATCTGCTGCATTTATGCAAGGAAATACAGTGGGCTATTTGAACAGAATTAACATCCACATGGGACTACAGATATCCCGTCCACTAGTATGTGTTCCTTCATATTCACTAGGCCTCATGGTTGGAATATTCACTACATCTGTCAAGGGAGATGTTAAACAGTGGGATCAAATGATATTTAGACTACTGTGTATCCCAGCAGAACATGTGGTGTTGTTCCTTCACACCCAATGCAGCAGTTTTCCCATATAACTGCTTTAACGGTAAGTCATCAATGGTATATCAGCAATCCAGGCAATCTCAGTGCAGTAACATAGAAATCAATCACACATTGTATGTCTCACTTACTGCAGGAATAATGTACATATATAGTATGCTGTTGATTGTGTGATGAATGACTTCTCTCTTTGTCTAGCAGCTTGCGTGGCTCAGTGGACTAGGGAAATTAGCAAGAATGATGGTATTGATTCAAATCTGAAAGCATCCACATCTTTTACATGTGAGGTATTATTATGTTGGTGGTTTCACAGACTGTCAGTCTGTATGTGGTGTAACATTATGAACCTCTGTCACATATTAATTACATCAGACAGCTGGAGAATGCCATGGACATTTTGAGTGAAGCACAGTACTGCAGAAACAGGGACAGATGTCATTGTCTGTAACACACAAAATCCCAGACTGTAGTACACGTACGTGTGGCCTGGAGTCAGTTTATAAGTACTGACAGTCCCATTGGGCATGCCCATATACTTAGTTAAACTGAGAATAATTCTGTTGCCCCTTCATCAAAATGACCTGTTATGTATAGATATGTCAATACATACATACATACATATATGTATACATATCCATCTGTCACTATCTCTTTCACATACATAGTATATCAATCTCTATGTATTTTCAGATAGATATATAGCTATACAATATATATAGCTATATACAAATATATATATTTATATCGATATATATATATATATATATATATATATATATATATACATACATGCATCTCAGTCTTTCCCATATATCTTCATAACACATATACATATCATACACACACTCAGCTACATTTATATATGCATTTATATATGTGTGGGTGTCTGTATTGTCCTACATACTCTAATAATGGTGAGCAAAGCTGCTCTATTACACATCTATAATGTTGCTCAAAGGATCCACAGTAAGGGCTCAACAGTACATAATGCACTTACCTACAGACCCCTGTGCCTGCTGGATTTCACCACATAGACAGCAACAGGTGAGCAGGTGGTGTAATGTATAATGTTATTGCATTCATCAGTACATATAACATTGAGTATATTAAATATGGATCAAGCAACATATACATATAACAGACACATTTTATGTAATATAAATTGCATTTTAAATTTTGTTAACTCCTTATTTTCTGCAATGAAGGAAAATAGAAAGTTACAATAAGACATCCTTTATGTAATACCGCTTTCTCTAATCTGAAGTAGTAAAACTGCCTTTTAAAAAATGGTTATAACCTTCCAAGCATTGTAAAATCCTCTTACATTGGTATATAAATTCAGATTTCCATCTTTGTTCGGCTTCCTCTGTTTCTATCCTTATCTCCCTCTTTTTTATTTATTATTCCTATTATTTCTTTAAATTAAAAATATGTTTCTATCTATTTCTTTCGTTCTTATGTTTGCTAAAGCACAACTGGCTTCATTTTTTGTTTCTTATATTTGCAAAAGGTGTTCAAAAATTTTTTGTTTCAGCACCAAATCTATTTCTTATATAAATTATAAATCCACAATTGTTGCGGCTTCCTCTGCCCAAATTTGTGTTCACCGGTCAACAAAATCTATATATTATATCTCCTGCCATTATATTAATGTTTGTTTTCTTTTTTTCTCATCTAGTCACATGCTATGCAATTTCTATTCTTTTTTTTCCCCTTCAGGATCTAACTAAAAAGTTTCATTGTTTCTTCTAATAAGACATAGTTGTCTTTTTTAAGGATTCTCAACATTCTAAAAAGAATGAAAGCAGAAATCAAACACAATTCTCTCTCAAGTCAGGGGATAATAACAATGATCAATTTCAAATCTTCTCAAAATATGTTTATACCTTCAAATTAGCATTTAAATAGTTATATCTTAAACAAAGAGACAGAGGAAAAAGATCCCCAATGATTTAATAAGGACAATATATGAGAATAAACAAACAGATAATACAGATAGAGGCTTTACCTCAGAAAGAAGAAATTAAAAGCAAGGAAGGTAACAATTTTCTAGTAAGAATACTATAAATGGCTCAAAAATACTGTGATTTTGGGGATAGATTCATGAGAAGAATTGGAAGTTATACTATAGAATTCCTGACTTGAGAGAATTGTTAGAAGATAGACCTGTATTTCCTATACAACTTTCAAGAGTAAGAAGGAACTACGTTATCTTTTAAAAGCAATATTAGATAAATCAGCATCTGAGCAAGGAAGAATTAGAAGATGAGTGAACTTTTCTTTTGAAATAAGAGGTCCTCCTATGGAATCAGCCACTATAATGACAGATTATATGATAATTTATAATCATTAGGCGAGACTTTTTTTAAAGTATAATTATTGTACTATATTCATAATAAACATACTTTGGTCTGCAATATTAGGATTTATAATTGTGATAGATTTATTCTCAGAACCTGAAATGAGAGAATTTTTACTTCTGAGACTCTGTCCTTTTTATAAAAAAAAGAAGAAGTAAAAAGTCTAAAGGAGCGTATCCTTGGAAACCTTAGAAGATTTAGAAATAAAATTTAGGCAGTGCTAAAGCAAATAGGTAGTGGAAGAAATAGGAGGCTTAGATTTAATTTCATGAGGTTGGAAATTACTAATAAAAGATAGAGGGTCTGCTTGACCTAAACAACCTGGATTGGTTTATTTGTTTAAATGGATTCCCCCTAAATATATGAAATAGGTATCTGGATTATATGGTTATTTCATGAAATGTATATAAATTTTCATCATATGCAGAATATAATGCAATTATTGCGTAAGATGTATGCAATTTTAGTCTATTTTATTTCATCTTATGTGTTTTCATTGGTTGAACCATATTTTATCATATTTTAGTTTAACTGTTTTTCATATGTGAACAAACTTAGATCAACTGACAGATACTATGAGTTTTAATGTATTTATGTATCGAAACAATATCAGCTGACAGAATCCTAAGCGCTGACTACAACATCTCAGTTACAACTTTTGGTTTTATAAAGGAACTTTACTGTGAAGGTGGTTTGATTCTGAGGGCAGATGTGGGATTTCATTTTATCTTGTTCATTTTTATCTTCAGCTTTCCTTTTTTTGCTTTTTTCATTATACCAGGCGTTTATCCAGCTTTTGTTTTCTTTAATGTATAATGTTGTCTGCACACGCATGGACAGGCCACATTGTTCCTGCCACAAGCTTGTCCATCCAAGTGCAAACAGCCACATATGGCCATATTGGTAATTGTAGAAACATAGCTAGGATAATAACAGGTATCTCACTGCTAGAATACTAGATGCAAATAACAGTATGAAGTAATATCACTCTGCAGGTGAGAGATGCTGTTCAACACAAGCCTAGTTTGTGTAATTCACAAGTAGTTTGCCTACAATCACATATAAAACAGACATCAGCCATGGCTCGTGCAATAGGTACTGTGGTCTATGGTATGCAAGACTAGACAGGTAGAGGTTCTTATCTCCCTCCAGGCCACTTGGTGTGTGTGTGTGTGTGTGTGTGTGTGTGTGTGTGTGTGTGTGTGTGTGTGTGTGTGTGTGTGTGTGTGTGTGTGTGTGTGTGTGTGTGTGTGTGTGTGTGTTTGTATCCCACTGTGAATTCCTTATTGGCTATCAAACTGCAATGGTTATGCACTTTTTGGCCCTGTAAGTTGCTGCTGGCTTCCAAACTGCCCTCTTTTACAAGGCCTGATGATGTCATCTACCTTAAGAGTTCCAGCTGCCATTGTCATATCACACTTAAGTTGTGACACATGTGATAAGTATTGTGATTTGTAGTGTGTAAGACTAGATAGTTAGGGGTTCTAATCTCAATCTAGGCCACTTTGTGTGTCACCTCAGTAACTTAGAAAGAGGTAGGATTTTACAGTATTTTATTGGTAGCAGGTGATGTGGGCCTCCAAATGCCTAAATACAACTAGGCCTGCTCATGTCATCAAGCATAATATGTCCTAAACCAATAGTACTGGCAGACATGAGGTGTGTTGTGTGCATCACATACTGTGATCTGTAGTGTATACCATTACATAGGTAAGTGTTCTAATCCACATACAGCCAGCTTGCACTATGTGTGTGCTGTGCTGTGTCCTGGAAGCAGCAATTGGAAGTGGTGCTATCCTCAATGTAGCCATGCTTGTGCGTGTAGCTATTAGAGCATTTTACATCAGCTTATGCAACCATAGGACATTTGAACTTCAATAGCATAGTAGCCATACAGCCCTCACAATCCTAGACAACTTTCCACCCTTATTTACATGATCAGCACATATCGCCTCAGTCTAAGAGGGACACAGGGAAAAGCCCTGTGGTGAAATTATGGTCACCCAGCCAATCATATAGATGGCACATGCTGAGGTACACTGAGGTGCTCTGTTTGCCATTATGCAGGTTCTGTTTCAAAGGTGTGTTAAAGTCTGCTAGACAAATCTCTCTCACCAGCATGTATTACTAATGTCACATACTAGGTTAATGTCCTTAAAGTGATTAATCCATCTACTATGCCACCAACAGATATGCAGCATGTACAATCAAGTAGGGTCACACGTTGCCCTGTATTGAAGGCAGAGATCACCTCTGAGTAGTCTATATGCCACAAGCTACTCATTTCAGACAATCCTCATTGACCACATACTGAAGATGTGAAGTTCCCTTGTGATGGACCATATTGTTGTGCACAACTGCCAGTACTACTTGGAAAAGTACATTACCAAATGGCCATTGCACTCAGATATTGGCATGGGAAGAGTACATGGAGGTTATCAATATGTCAATTACAGGTGAATGTGCCTTCAGCTATGACATATGATTCCCATCATACCACTGGAGAGACATGGTGATCTCAGGCACATTAGGTGTAAACCTTTGTGGCCAGGTGTGTATGCCCAGTTCTTCCCCCCTGAGTATGTACAGCACATGCTGTGACTGATGTGCTACTTACTGGGTACCTAGGTGTTAGTGATGGAAATGATACTGCATATATATTTGCATGGAGTTTACAGCCATTAGCATGTCATCAGACATTTGCTCATCAATACCCTCTTGTAGGATATTGACATAACTCACAGACTCTATGAATGCTCACAGTTTGCAGGCATCAGCCAACATTGTTAGCCACAGACATACAGTATTTGCCTTATCATGGTTAAATGGATTCCAAGCAGTAGAAGAAACAGGACTGAGCCCTGTTGAACACTGCTACTTACAGATCAGCTATTGTAGGTGGATGTCCCTATGTTGAGTATGTGTGCCATCAATGCACCACTTAGTGTCCCCTACAATGATAGCACCATGGATGTCTAAGTGGCTGCTTTGTAAATGATGCCTGAGTGGAGGATATAGTCTGATGGCTTGGCTCAGTCCAGGGGATTGTATGCCCTGATATCCCCTCACCCAGGTCCTTGGTGACTGCCTCGGAAATGTCCACCATGTTTAACAGTCATGATCCTCCTGTCAGACATCCAAACTGTGTACAGACAACTGTGTGCAGCTCACATATATGTGTGCTGATCAGCTCCATGATGATTGCCCCTATGCTCATACAGATATGGATAATCAGGCAAAGAGGTTTATAGTTCTCATGGTCAGTGGATGCACCACCTCTGTGCAAGGGTATAACAGCTGCCATTGTCCAGTCAGCTGGGGTGCAGCCTGTGGTTTCAGTATGATTGTAAGGTGTTCCCAATGGTCTTAGTAATCCTTGTCAGATCCCATGTAAGATGCAGCTTGGGATGTTACCATGTCCAATAGATGCTGGTTATCCTCCATAGAGAGGCCATTTATGACCTGCTCTGTAGATATGGAAGTTATGGAACAGGTTGTAGGAATGTCATGTTTCACATGTGGTGGGGACAGGGGAGTGAAGTTGATGCAGAAACTGTGGGACTACAGGTTAGCTATGAGTATAGACCTATTATATGTGGCATCATTTTGTACGAGTTCACTGACAATCTGGGCCTGTCCTTTGAGGTTACACATGTAACTACACTGTGCATTGTTGTACTGCTTTGTGAGGGTGGATAATTTTGTCACTTACTAAACTTTGCCATATCATTTCATGCAATCACCAGTAAATATTTCCATACTGGATCGGTTGAGGCCCGGGTTAACAATGACCGCCACCAGTAGTGTTAGCCAACAGGGTGCTGGTGGAAATTGGGCTACTGTTGGCCGAAGGAGGAGAAGAGGCAGAAGGCATGGCCGAAGGTTGGAAGAGAGGAGAAAGGCTAGGACTGTGGTAGTGAGGGTCGGAACTTTGAATGTTGGCAGTATGACTGGTATAGGGAGAGAGCTAGCTGATATGATGGACAGAAGGAAGGTGGATATATTGTGTGTGCAAGAGACCATATGGAAGGGGAGTAAGGCTAGGTGTATTGGAGGTGGGTTCAAATTGTTTTATCATGGTGTGGATGGGAGGAGAAATGGCATAGGAGTTATTCTGAAGGAACAGTATGCGAAGAGTGTTTTGGAGGTGAAAAGTGTATCGGATAGAGTGATGTTTATGAAGCTGGAAAATGATGGTGTAATGATGAATGTTGTTAGTGCATATGCTCCACAAGTTGGGTGTGTGATGGATGAGAAAGAAAAATTTTGGAGTGAATTGGATGAAGGGTGATGACTGTACCTAAGGGTGAGAGAGTGGTGATTGGAGCAGATTTCAATGGGCATGTTGGTGAAGGGAACAGAGGGGATGAGGAAGTGATGGGTAGGTATGGTGTTAAACAAAGGAATGCAAAAGGTCAGATGGTAGTGGATTTTGCTAAAAGGATTGACATGGCTGTGGTGAATACTTATTTTAACAAGAGGGAAGAGCATAGGGTGACATACAAGAGTGGAGGAAGATGCACACAGATGGATTATATATTATGTAGGAGGGCCAGTTTGAAGGAGATTGGAGGCTGCAAAGTGGTGACCGGAGAAAGTGTAGTTAGGCAGCATAGGATGGTGGTTTGTAGGATGATGTTGGTGATCAAGAAGAGGAGGAAGAGTGTGAGGGCAGCACCAAGGATCAAATGGTGTAAATTGAAAAAGGGTAATTGTGAGAAGGAGTTCAGGGATGAGTTAAGACAGGCACTGCATGGCAGTGAAGAGTTACCAAATAGCTGGGTAACTACAGCAGAGCTAGTAAGGGAGACAGCTAGAAAGGTGCTTGGTATCACATCGGGACAGAGGAAGGATGACAAGGAGACATGGTGGTGGAATGAGGAAGTACAGAAGAGTATACAGGCAAAGAGGTTGGCAAAGAAGAACTGGGATTGTCAGAGAAATGAAGAAAGTAGACAGGAGTATAAGGAGATGAGGTGCATGGCAAAGAGAGAGGTGGCGAAGGCTAAGGATAAGGCATATGAAGAGTTGTATGAAAGGTTGGACACTATGGAGGGAGAAAAGGACCTGTACCGACTGGCTAGACAGAAGGACCAAGCTTGGAAAGATGTGCAGCAGGTAAAGGTGATAAAGGTTAATGAGGGAAACATACTCACAAGCGAGGAGAGTGTGTTGAGGAGATGGAAAGAGTACTTTGAGGGGTTGATGAATGAAGAGAATGAGAGGGAGAGAAGGTTGGATGATGTATAGATAGTGAATTATGAAGTACAATGGATTAGCTAGGAGGAAGTAAGGATAGCTATGAAGAGAATGAAGAATGGAAAGGCTGTTGGCCCAGATGACATACCTGTGGAAGCATGGAGGTGTTTAGGTGAAATGGCAGTGGAGTTTTTATCCAGATTGTTTAATGAAATCTTGGAAAGTGAGAGGATGCCTGAGGAATGGAGAAAAAGTGTTTTGGTACCGATTTTTAAGAATAATGGTGATGTGCAAAGCTGTAGTACCTACAGAGGGATTAAATTGATCAGTCACAGCATGAAGTTATGGGAAAGAGTAGTGGAAGCTAGGTTAAGAAGGGACGTGATGATTAGTGAACAGCAGTATGGTTTCATGCTGGGAAAGAGCACTACAGATGTGATGTTTGCTCTGAGAGTGTTAATGGAGAAGTACAGAGAATGTCAGAAGGAGTTGCATTGTGTTTTTGTAGACTTAGAGAAAGCATATGACAGGGTGCCTAGAGAGGAGTTGTGGTATTGTATGAGGAAGTCAGGAGTGTCAGAGAAGTATGTAAGAGTGGTACAGGATATGTACGAGGGTAGTGTGACAGCGGTGAGGTCTGCGGTGGGAGTGACAATGCATTTAAGGTGGAGGTGGAGTTACATCAAGGATCAGCTCTGAGCCCTTTCTTATTTGCAATGGTGATGGACAGGTTGACAGACGAGATCAGACAGGAGTCCCCATGGACTATGATGTTTGCAGATGACATTGTGATCTGTAGTGAGAGTAGGGAACAGGTGGAGGACACCCTGGAGAGATGGAGATATGCTCTAGAGAGAAGAGGAATGAAGGTCAGCAGGACTAAGACAGAATATATGTGTGTGAATGAGAGGCAGGATAGAGGAATGGTGAGGATGCAAGGAGTAGAGGTGGCGAAGGTCGATGAGTTTAAATACTTGGGGTCAATAGTTCAGAGTAACAGTGAGTGTGAAAGAGAGGTGAAGAAGAGAGTACAGGCAGGATGGAGTGGGTGGAGAAGAGTGTCAGGAGTGATTTGTGACAGAGTACCTGTAAGAGTGAAAGGGAAGGTCTACAAGAGGGTAGTGAGACCAGCTATGTTATATGGGTTGGAGACAGTGGCATTGACAAAAAGGCAGGAGTTTGAGCTGGATGTGGCAGAGTTAAAGATGTTAAGATTTGCACTGGGTGTGATGAGGGTCGACAGGATTATGAATAAGTATATTAGAGGGTCAGCCCAGGTTGGAAGGTTTGGAGACAAAGCCAGAGAGGCAAGATTATGTTGGTTTGGACATGTGCTGAGGAGGGATGCTGAGTATATTGGGAAAAAGATGCTAAGGATGAAGCTACCAGGTAACAGGAAAAGAGGAAGGCCTAAGATAAGGTTTATAGATGTGGTGAGAGAGGACATGCAGGTGGTTGGTGTGACAGAGCAAGATGCAGAGGACAGGAAGAAATGGAAACAGGTGATCCGCTGTGGTGACCCCTAATGGGAACAGCCGAAAGAAGATGATGATGAATGTGTCTACACAACATCACAACACTATTTGCTTGTTTTAGCTGAGAAAATTATGCCTCCATTTTGGGGTTGGGGGCACCCTCACCCCAACTGTCACACATCAATGTTCACCTGTTATTGTACAACCTGATAATGGCAGTTGTCCACCAGGCAGGTTTGCTGTGCCTTGAGAAGTCTGTGTTCCTCCTGTCAGGTACAGCTGAGTTCATGCAGTTGTAATGCTGCTGACATAATGCAGGGTTGTAGAGCTCTGCATACTTGCCTATCCCATCTAAGGGGGGAGGTGCAGTCAATCTACATAAACCATCCCACAGGAGGTAGTAAATGGCTTTGTTGAAATGTATGTCTGTATTGTCTGCAAGGGGGAGGGTTACTGATGGTAGTTTTAATTAGACTGATCTGTGGTCAGATGACACCAGAGAGGACCTCACATTGGGGGGCTGCAGTGGTCACACATATTGGTAAACACATGATGCAATGCATTGGTTCGGGTATATATTATATATTCTAAGTTTCAAAACTTCGAACCTCATATGTTCAACAACATATGAGCGAAGTTTGAAACTTCAAAAATATAATAAAAAATTAAAAAAATAAAAAACTTACCTGAACACTCTGAGCAGGGGGGCAAGCCCCCCTGCACCCTCCACAAACCCCCACTTAAATATACCAACTCCAAGATTGCACTTCAGTGCAGAAAAGGGAAATTTCCCCATTCTGTACTGTACAGAGCCATTGCTTTTAACCTTCGAACTTTTCAAAGTTCGATCATATGGTGTCGACCATATGACATTCGAACTTTGAAAAGTTCGAATAATTAATAGGGACTCATTGGTTTCCCTTGTGTGGATGTCACCCCACTGCTCCAGGACATTGTAGTTAAGGATATGGACTAACCTTTGGGCAAGTGAGCTGCAGATTGACTAAGCAATGCAGTTGGTGGTCACTTAATGCCATCCCAAACCATGATGTAATGATATATCTTGATAGGCACACGTACATACAAATATGCACAATGGGTATCTGGCTTTATGGAGTTGCTGCTGTAGCTAGCTATTGCTTGATTATGTGTCCTTCCAGTGGTGAATGGCACATGCAGTGTCCCGGGAAATAACAGTATTTCACAAAATCTGGATGGGTATCTATCCTTAATGAGTATGTATACACTATCTGCATTACCTTGCACACTCTCATTTTGAGGTCTGAAGATGTGGATGAATATGTAGTCTGGTATGGCTGTAGTGCTGTCCAAAGCCTTGAACCAGATGTCCTTGATGGCACACATGTCTGCATATTCCAGGGTGGGGTCACCTTCCACAGAGGGGGGTTCAGTGTTGCCATACCCAGCATGTAGCATCATAACCATGATGTTGTACAAAGATGGTGTTCTTATTGCCAACTTTACCATTAACAGTGCATCTAAGATGCATTGTGGGGGTGTCATCAGCCTTGGCCAGTACACCAATTCTCAGGGGTGAGAGATGAATATCACCACTGCTGAAGCATTGATGTCTGTTGAGCAAGGCATCCCAGGCAGGTATGTAGTTCCATCAATTTCCATGTGTATGGAGCCATCATCCTAGGTGAGGACCAACTGCAGCTGAAAGCTATGCACATACCTGCAAGAGACACAGACTGGCTAAGCTAATTCAAGTGTCTGCATACAGTCCAGTGACATATGTCGTACACACCTGCAAGAAGTATGATGTCAACATTATGTTAACTGATATTCCTTGATTTGTGCCAATATGTGTGGTAAGGCCTATTGTGTCAACTCACAGACAGCTATCTGTGATCTTTCCCATATGTAGCCACTTGACACAGACATCAATGTGTCTCATGATGTAATCGCCTATTACTAGGAGGTGTGATTTTGTATTTTGCTTCAGGTGTTTGAGCAGTGAGAGAGTGGTGCATGCAGTATTATGTGCACTGTGCTCTCCAGAGGCAGGATTTTCGGAGGTGCCTGTTGTTTAACAATGTGCCTGGTAAGGATCTGCACACATGCATGTGTGGCATACATACAGGTGTGTGTGACATGGGTGTAGATGGTGCAGGGTGTGAGATGGGGACATTGGCATAATGCTCATTACCATATGTAATGATGTAATGACTACTGTTGGAGACACCATGGCACCAAGGTTGGAAATGTAGTCACATCTGTCACACATTGTGTTTGTATGTCATAGGAGTAGAAGGGTGTGGACTCTGACAATATCTCATCAGCAGGTCCAGCAAAGTTAGGGTCATGCTGCCACACCCTTGGGATTGACAGCCTGATATACAATGTTTGTAGGCACACCTTGCAGTGAAGATCTGGATGCCAATGCATGCATAGAGCACTTGTACAACTTTGCTGACATTATGTTTGCCTCACAGGTGTACAATGCCTGTCAAGCAACCAGACAGCACACTGATTGTTTTGTAACATGATGAGGGAGCACAGATATGTGTTTTGGGTACATAACTGCACAATTTGGACATGTGGCAGGTGGAAATATATTCTCTAAAGGTGGCCAGTCTGCAACAGTAGGCCTCACAGCCATGTCATGCAGATATCCACCATTAATCTGTTGAAGAGCAGGATGCATGACTAGCTGTGAAGTTGTCACCTATGATGGCTCACCACTACTGTGTTGATTGTTCAGCAAGACTTGACATCCATGTCACTGGACATTGCACATTATATTATGATACTACAGCAGTGCTCCTAATCACCATTTTGTCATCTCCCTAGTGACATACCACTAACCCTGGAAGAGAAGGCATAATACATGCAAAAGCCAACTGAGTGCCCAGGTTGCTAATCAAGTCATCTACCTGGAGAAGGGTATGTAAAGCCAACAGAGCCTTTCATGATGTGGAACAGCTATATGGATGACCAAATTGGCTGCATCCTGCTTTTCATCATGAACTTTGTAATAACATTTTGTGTGTGATGACAAAAAACTTATCAGAGCATGGTATCCTATGTGAGGGTGGTATTGGTGAGACCAGCATTAGTAGTTTCCAGGCACTGGCAGTTCTGTGGAATCCCATGTTTAACACAGCCTTCACAATGTAATTGTGTCTTTCCAATACACACTGATTGGGTAGTGTCCAACTGCAGAATACCTGTGTAAACCCCTCACCTTACCTTCACAGGGTATACATATCACACTTCCCTAACTTATTTGTCTGTGCTCTGTACTGACACCTTGGATGACTCTCTTCTTGGAACATGCTGGAAGTAACTGCAATATTTAGTTGTACAAAGGACAACTAGCATGTAGTGCCAAGCAGTGTCCCCAGACCTCTGAGTTGTGTCACATGAAATGCCATGAAAGGAGTTAGCATGGATACATGCAGTAACACTGTTGTACACCTACTGACACAGGACCAAACACAGTGTGTTTTGCTCAAGCCCAGATCATGCCTACCGACAATAACTGGTGGACCACATTGATGTTACACTATGCAATGGATGATGGGAATATGACTCACTCTACCTACCATGGCCTGACAAGATGTTTGACAATATTAGGCCAGCAGGCCTTGCTGGAAACTGTGTAGGTTATCTACAGAGTGTTATGCCAGCTGGTGGATAAGCAAGTGTCTGACAGTCATAATCTGGGAAGACAGCATTTGGAGATCTATGCTACAATGACACCAGTCACCAGTGAATTTTCCCAGACATCATTAATGGCATACCCTTTCTAGCCATTCCCTTCTCTGCAGTCACAGCCACTGTTAGTGTCTCTGACTGACTACATTAGCAGGTGAATGCATATTAGGAGCTTTCATTGAATCCCACACAGAACCAACAGTTATCCAGGATGGCCTGAGACACACATTCAGTTGTTGTCTGAGCCACTGACAAATACTCAATACCAACGATTGCACAATATGATCCTTTGGGAAATCATCCACCCCTAGAAAATATAATAGTGTCCACACACCACACACAGCTGAGCCATTAGTCATGGACTTAGGGATAAAGACAGTAATGTAGGCTTTGACTTTCACTGGTCAGTAAGATGTGAGGATGCATTCAATTAAGTACAACCTATACAGAAAGATATGGGATGTAAATCCCAGGCTGTCATTGTTATACTGAATTTAGCGCTCATCACATGTATCATTGGGTGCAATGGCACCCTTGCTATGTCACTACACAGGCATATCTTACAACTGTAGCAGCCACACAGGTTCCATGATAAACCAATACACAGTTGTAGATAACATGTCCTATGTAATCCATGACAAGACTGTACACATGTAATCTGTCTTCTAAATGCTTTGAATGGGATATGTATGGCTGCCATACAGGTAGGCGTCAGATCTCACTGTGCACCTCCTGCATGTCCATGACAGGACTAACACATGTCTTACCTGTTCTACACACCTACAACATCACTGTGGTATAAATAGTGCATGCCAGAAAGACAGGTATGTAACACAGTACACCCTATATGTAACAGGCCCCCCATGCATGTGAAGCACACATCTGCTGTGACATACATCATGTTCAGGTCATGAAATGGTATGCAAAACAAGACAATCATAACTGTTTTCAGACAAATGTCTCTGCTGAACACAGGAAATTTGTAGATGGGTCATCTCCATCACCACAGTTTAGATGGGTTAGCTCCCAAAACCCTGGTGACACTTATCAAGGGTATCGGACTTTTTCACAGATTAGGGATGCATGAATACACTGAATGACACAATTGTCCTTGTTAGCCTGTTATACACATATGAACCTATGGAGCAATGCACCTACAGTGCTGTACCTTGCTGAAGACATATTTCTTCTGTGCGGACATTACATCCTGTACTGTGATGTCTGTGGCTTTATTGACACTGTGTATCCATATGTGTCCCCAACAGAATCTTGAAACAGAAACAGGTCTGTGACACACCTTTCACTGTGTAAGTATACAGCCATTGCAACATCATATAACATAAGGTAGACACAATTATGTAGCTTACTCATTACAAATGTCAGCATACAATATCAGTCAGTAACCAGTACATGTGACATGGCAAAACAACTCTGCATTACACAAGTACATTTTAATTTATATAGTCCCCCTGTGCATCATACACATAGCTTCATTTCCCTGCATCAATGATGAGGATGACAGGGATGTGGCACAGATATCATCACTTGCACAGGGTGATGTGTGGGGGTGCAACAGGCCTAGGCTGACCCAAAAGGTTGACAGCATGTGTGTGAGTCAGGAAGGGAAGCAGGCAAGATGGACTATGGAAATGTGCCATGTGTGTCTGTGGATGACCTGCGTTTGACAGTGGTGTGTGAGTGTGTGCATGTACACAGTCAAGTTCAGTGCTAGCCTTACATGTGTGTATGTTGGACAGCTTTGAACTGTGCATGGTAGAGCTGAAAGTTCGTCTCCAGCCGCAAACATGGGAACTGGCTCTGCTAGGAGCTGCACTAGCAGCTCCATGCCCAATGTCAGAAGTGGTGCTAGTACCTGACAATGACTGCTATCTGCTGGGACAGTGCCCTTCACAAAAACACTCAGGACCATGAGCCCATGGCTTGCCATGTCTTGGTGTGGACAGCACACTCCCCTATGTAGCACTGGATGTACTGCCACTACGGGAGCATGATTGTGCACAGTCATGTGGACTCTCAGCAGATAGGGTTGCTGACCTAGTTCCATGAGTCTGATGCTCAACTCCAACCACATGTCCCAGCACAAACACTGTGCATTCCAAGACAGAGAGTCTGTGATCTGTCTCAGCTGACCTTCTTTCCACTTCATCAGTGAACTGATCCAGGTTGTCAGCAATGTGGTGGAGGCAGTCACAGATGTCACACTGTGCTGCATCCATAACCCTAAACATACATCTGGAGTTCCTTTCAGAACATGCCTGTGCTGCCATGATGGCCTGAAACATGCACTAAGTGACCTGTGATGTGACACCTGCAACAGGTGGTGGAAAGACAGCAGGCCTTCTACAAGCACCCCTATTACTCTGCCTGTGTGGAACCTTGGCAGCTCTCTGGCTATGGCCAGTGTCTACCTCACTGGAGCCATAGCTGCCACACTTTCCTGTTCAATGTCTCCACCCTCTGACTGTCCAATATCTGTGGCCTCTGGGGACTGGGTATGTGTGGGCATACTGGCTGTGTGCCCACCTGTGCCTCACTGTGGACACCATCATCATCAGTGTCTGAAGAGACACTGACATTAGGTTGTGTAGGGAACAGAAATGAAGCCCCTGGTCACCTGTGATAAGAAAGGAAAAAGCAGTACATTAATACCTGCAATATTATGTTCTGCAGTACTATGTTGCAATATATGTAAAGCTTTATACACTGTTGGCACTATTAAAGACCTGTTGAAAACCCAACCTCATATAGTAGGACAAGAGGACATTACTTTTCCCACAAACAGCTGTAATTACTTGTAAATAAAAGTTCTTTACACAGCAATCTCATCAGTAACAATGAGGTACACTGCAGACATTTGTGAAGACTGCACAGTTGACACATATGACAATCTGTAATGTCCTGACAATACTGTCACATCTATCAGTGTGGTCACACCTACAAGGCATAGGTATGAGTCTAACATGTGTACAATCAGAAAATATTTGTGCAGTTGGCAATCATGCAGACAGTACAGAAATCCAGGCAGCAGGCCTGTGATGACACTTTAGGGATTACATTGTTGTAAACCTACATCTATAACAAAACAGTGTTGTGCTTACCAAGAGCAGGATCATGGCCTTGCCCGATACCTGATGGACCTGTGAAAAGTTGAGGGAGAGGTAATGTCAGTACCACCGCATGATGCACCACAAGGTAATACATCCATATATTTCACATTTACAATAGCTACTGTTAATTGTTATATTAGTCAACATCTGAGCATGAGAGTCAAACTGCAGTTAAACCCCCCCAAAGAGCAAAGAACTGACACCCATGTAAAAGTATGTACACCCTGACATACTGAATGCTACAGTATTGCAATGCTGATCAAACTAAGCTTACCTGCATGCTCTTCTACAGCAACACAGGGAATAAACATAACATTATGTCCACCATTTGGGCAATTGTCAGGCCATGTGTTACAGTCTGGT
This sequence comes from Protopterus annectens, assembly GCF_019279795.1. Lineage (NCBI taxonomy): Eukaryota > Metazoa > Chordata > Ceratodontiformes > Protopteridae > Protopterus > Protopterus annectens. The sequence continues at coordinate 163,865,503 of NC_056727.1, forward strand.
ACTCATTTGGAATGCGTATGCTGGCAGTCAGTGGTACAAGCAGGGGCTTCATATGTGTATGTTAGTTGTGCAGCTTTGCTAATCTGCACTGAGAGTTTGGATTGTGTGCAGCACTCTGATATTAGTGGGCCTCATTTGCATTACCTGAGTTAAAATCCTTTGTGAATGCATATTAATGCATGACCTGACACTATGCACTTATAGTTTTGCTATAAGGATATGTGAAGTGTGTTCCAGTCTGCAGGTCTGTGATTTCCATCAGTAAAAAACAGGCATTTCATTTGAAATGTATTGTGTGGATAAAGAGTGCATGACTCAGTCATTAATTGCTGGCTTCACAATAATGTAATTTAAATGCGTTTATATCATGTCATTGAAAGCTAAAAACACCGAACACCATTTAATCAAACCTAAATAATCTAAAGCACACAATATCAGTCATTCAGTACAGCAAATTTTTTCCCAGGGAAAAAAATTGCTATTCCAAAACACATTCACACAACACAGGCACACCAAAAAAACAGCAATCCACACACTTACACTTAAAATCATACATCTAACCCTACACTAAACTATACAAACACTACTATCTATCCACTTACCTTAACCCAACCCTAACCCTAAGGTCCATCACTATCACACACTCGCCTTACCCACGCCCTAACCCTAACTCACTTAACCCGCCCAAACCCTAAACTCTGACTGTGTGTGGCAAAATATACTGTTTGCAAGGCATTTAACAGACTGAGCTAGTGAGTCATTGTTACAGCAAGTGTATTTGCAAGATATAAGTGCACACATACAGGCTGTGACATATTTTTTACATATATCATGTGCATGGCTTTATATGGATGTATTTCTACACCAGGGTCCCAGGTGAACATGTATTTTGCCATTAATGCCTTAGCAGGTGTATTTCTAAATGTTACTGATAAAAGAGCACATTTAACTGCTATTAGATACCTCACTTATATCCCTTATTCAATGTTTGGCTTTCTAGTGGTGTACTCTTGCACTAGACTCCAAGGTACACTCCCATTTTTTCCATTACTCTTTAAGCAAGCTTGCACTTTAACATGATTAATGACTGTAACTTGCAATTACTATGTTTTGCTTATGCCACCTATTTTAATTAACAGCTGTGTGGTGTGGCAAGTTAATGCAGTGGTCTGCAGGTGCAATGGTATTGGGTTTGAAATAAGGGACAGGTGCTTATTTTGTACATGTTTATTATCATTTAAAACACATAAATCAATATAGTTCCATTTAGCTGAGCTTCATGTTGCACAGTGTCACACAAAAAATATATAAAAAAGAAATAAAAAAGAAAAAATGGAGAGATAGGAAAGTGGGGAAATGCAATGCAATCAGGGAGGAAAATATGGAGGGATGTGCAGGAAGGGTGTAGGAAAGAACCATAGCTATCCATTTCTAGTACAGAAACAACTATGCAGCTTGACAGAATTTGTAGATGACTTTGGACTCTCACTCCCAGAAAGAAGTGTGAGGACAACATAACTGCATTGTTAAGCCAATTGGACCAAATTATGTGTGTCCAGTGAACGTCAGCCAAAATGGAGAGCTATGTATGGGACAGTTTTTTGGGGGGACAGTTGCCCTTTTTTTTAAGATGAGAGTGGAATGCTGCAGAAGGGACATAGGTACATTTTGGGGAGGTAAGTTGTGTAGGTGAGGAAGCTTTTGCAGACAGACAAGACAGTAGACAGGGGTGGTGTGTGACACAAGAGGGGGTGAACACCTTGGATGAGGAGGGTGTTGTGGAGTCACAGGCCAATGTGCCTCCACAAGGTAGCAGCATGACTCATATCCCCACCCTTGGGACTGTCAGCACTACTCCCTCACTGCCTGAGGGTGGCAATAGTGGAGACTGGGCTCCAGGGTGAACTTGCCCCATCTGGGTGGCCAGCATCCTCTCCATCTGGTGCAGACATTGTCCAAAGCCATGGAAGATGATCCTGCACACAAAACCCTGCAGTTCATCAAGGGTGACAACTCCCCCTCCACCACTGCTCCCAGAGGGGGGGGCCCATCCGCATCCCATGGGGCGGTACTACCTGACGCTGCAGGTAGTACAGGGGGAGCAGAGGGAGCACCACTAGGCTGGGTTCCAGACATGCTGAGACCCAGTGCCATGGCCAGAGGAGGCAAGGTAGGCAGATCACAAGGAACTGGCTGACCTTGAAGTGGTGTAGTAAAGTACTTATAACAATAAGTTAAGGTTAGTAATAACCAAACCAATGTTAGTATTAACAAAATGAAACATAACATTGATTAATCCAAATAAATATTAAATTATATTATATGTAACACAACATTAAGTAACATAAGAGTAAGTATGTTAACAGCAAGCCAGTATGAAATAACTTATAAGGCCAACAAAATAGTTTGTTTAACAAAATATGTTAATAAATCATAATAATAAATAGCAATAATAAATTAAAGAAGATAAGGGGTGGGGAGAGAGAGAAAAACATACCATTAGTGACATCGCAGATGATATCCCTAAAAAGATTGGTAATACATAATACATATGTACTTCTACAGGTGTGCATTGTCAGTTTTGAGTACAGTGACTACAATTCTTCTACAGCTGATGTTGCACATACATTCCTCTTAAGCTGTTAACATGGGACAGTATGGGCCAAGTACTAACAAATGCAGGTACACAACTACACAGAACAGTTTCACATAATGTGCACTTACATTACTACCAAGGTATTCTGTAAACAGATTTGAAAATACATTGCATTGCAGGTAATCATTTATCTAGTAATCATGGACCAGACAGATTAGGTGGTTGTAACTACATTACAAAAAATCATGATAGTTGAGAGCTATGTTTGTGCACATTAAGTAGACTAGACATCCATCATGCCTTAGTTGGCAGGCATGGGAGTAGACTCCAAAAGCTGTGACTGCAGGGGACATCTGCAAATAATGTAACAATTGACTGCAGCAACTTATAACAGACATGCAATGAATACAGACCTACTGCAAATATTAAGACAGATTTAGTTAGGACACCACAATCCTGCATAACGCTTTATTGGTATTGGTGTTAATTATCTATGAATTCTACACATATCTGCCCATAAAGGGGGCTACCTCACCCATATGCCTATTGTTCCTGGAGTGGGAGGAAAAGAGAACATTATGTGACTAAAATTGGCCCGGAGACAGCCTTGAACTGTATTATGAGTTGTGCAATACATTTTTCAGGCCATTACTTTTCCATTCTACAGTTATTACAGTTTTACAGTTTTACAGTTGACTGCAGCAACCTTACCATAGACATGAAATGCATGCAGCGCTACTGCAATTATGTTATGATACCACAATCTTGATTTACACCTTTTTGCTTACTGTTATTGGCATTGTTTATTGTTTATTGCACTACAGTTTTTATTGTTCATTTATTGCACTACAGTTCTAATTGTCCATTTATTGCACTACAATTTTTATTGTTTATTCTTTATTGCACTACAGTTTATATTGTTTATTATTTATTGCAGTACAGTTTTTACTGTTTATTGTTTATTGCCCTACAGTTAGCATAATATAGCCATACTTACCACACTCAAAGTGCAACCTGGTCAGGTACCCAGCATGGGAATGCATATTGGGAGCCCTCTCAGCTGCAGCCATTGGAAGAGAAGCACACCATTATGCACACCAGTTTTGTACAGATTCAGCTTGCATTTTAGTAAAATAGTGGAAGAAATACTTACATATGTCTGGGGCATGCCTATCTCTGGCCTCTTGGACTCAGGTGTGCAAAGTTCCCCTCTTTCTATGCTTCAGGTCATCCTAGTGGTGACAACACTGCTCACAAGTGCAGGGGATACCAGCAGCACTGGTACGTTTCCTGGCCACCTGATACAAGGCCTCAGCCTTATATTCTGTGCCCTGGTAATTGCCCTGCAGCAGCCTAGGTTCATAATTGTGTATCAGGAACCCAACAAAACCCTGGACTCCTTCACATCCCATCTCTGAGCCTGAAAGTGAATACTCTCACCAACACTATCTGACATACTGAGAGTTAAAAAGACTCCAACATCTGTTGCAGAATTCCCACCTATTGGCCTTAATATAGGCTGTTTTCCCACCCTTACACATCATTCAGCAACATTCAAAAACACTCTGTGTTGCTTAGCATCACGCAAACCAGTTAAGGGGAGCTAAGTATCATGAAAACTTGCATAACTGTGGTTTTAGCGAAGCTTAGCAACATGCAAACATTAGTAGCCATTAATCATGTTTAAGCACTGCTTAGCACCACACAGATCTTCCAAATGTAAAAGTTTCATTTTTAAATTAAACAAAAATATATATTAGATTAAACAAATGATATGTCTGCTAGGGACTCAAAGCCAGGACCTACGAAGCTTTAGGTCATCACTCTACCCAGGTAGATAATTGGATAGTACATAAACTAGTATACCTTCACATATATTACTAAGCTACCATGTCAGGCACCAAACAGAAAATAAAGCTTGTAAACCACACAAAGGGAATCCAGAGGCCCGTTGAACTATTTTAATTTGAAAACACAAATACTATGAAGCGCTTTTCGTAGGTACAATGTACAAACTTCTTCAGAAAACCACAAATTTATGAGCTAACCATTTAAATAAACTTCATTTGATCAGCTGACAGTACGCCCCTCATTTTAAAAATACTTAAAGAAACAACAGCACAAAAATACAATAATCACCACAAAGATGTATCAACAAGTAAATACAACTATACATTAATATAAAAATAAATAAATAAACTTCCCACTTCTAGACATATATAAGTGTATTCTATAAAAATTATATTTACATATATGTATTATTAAAAATATATAAAATAAATTTAATTCAACTAAAATAGTGTAAGCCTACCTACTCAAAGATATATTATAATAAAATACACTTATTCATCCACATTACACACACTTTTAAATTCTGGGTACTTGATCAAATAATACCTAATATTAGAGGTGGACCCATTGAATTACAATTAGATCGACTAGAATTAATATGGCAAATTAGATTATTTGCTTATTGTTGGCCTGGTCTAAATGATTTGTGTTCCATTATGGCTATTTTAAAACTGCGTAGTCTCAAAAGATAATCTTTAACAGGATGAATAAGTGTATTTTATTATAATAGATCTTTGAGTAGGTAGGCTTACACTATTTTAGTTGAATTAAATTTATTTTATATATTTTTAATAATACATATATGTAAATATAATTTTTATAGAATACACTTATATATGTCTAGAAGTGGGAAGTTTCAAAAAAGTTGTTTCCACTAGTGATTTTTTTTTTCACAGAAGCTTGGCTTTTCAGCAGTCACTCAGTTATTTCATAACAAATCATCATACCTGACAATTGCTCTCTGACTGCTAAAGTAGTCAGCCGGTCCTTCACTTTCTCCATTCACAACTGTCAAGATTTCACTCAGATTCAGGTCAAACAAAACATTTGAACAGTATACATATCAGCTCCTCTGACACAAGCTAAACTGTAAGCAGCACAATGTTTGAATTCAACTGATTTTGTCATTAAATAAGATAGAATCACTCAGCACTTGGTTGTAAGGGCCCACAGGGCTATAGTTCCAGCTATGCTTACTAAGCTGTTGTAGATCCCTACTAGTTATTAGAATATAAAACAACTAAATACCTCAAGAGTCACTCATCAGATCACCCCACCTGTGCAATGGAAAACTGGGAAATAAGTTGCTCTGTACAGTGTCAGGTTATTGGTGCTGACATGCAATGTAATACACTGTGAATGGTGTACAGTAGCAGGTTATTAGTGCTGACCTACAATGTAATACACTGTTCACGGTGTACAATAGCAGTAGGAATGCAGCTGGCCTGCAGTTTAATACACTGTGAATGGTGTACAGTGCCAGGTTATTAGTGCTGACCTGCAGTTTAATACACTCTGAATGGTGTACAGTGCCAGGTTATTTGTGCTGACCTGTAGTATAATACACTCTGAATGGTGTACAAGGGCAGGTTATTAGTACTGACCTGCAGTGTAATACACTGTGAATGGTGTATAGTGTCAGGTTATTAGTGCTGACCTACAATGTAATACACTGTGAATGGTGTACAGTGCCAGGTTATTAGTGCGGACTTGTAATTTAATACACTGTGAATGGTGTACAGTGCCAGGATATTTGTGCTGACCTGCAGTATAATACACTGTGAATGGTGTACAATGGCAGGTTATTAGTGCTGACCTGCAGTGTAATACACTGTGAATGGTGTATAGTGTCAGGTTATTAGTGCTGACCTACAATGTAATACACTGTGAATGGTGTACAGTGCCAGGTTATTAGTGCTGACCTGCAGTTTAATACACTATGAATGGTGTACAGTGCCAGGTTATTTGTGCTGACCTGCAGTATAATACGCTGTGAATGGTGTACAATGGCAGGTTATTAGTGCTGACCTACAATGCAATACACTGTGAATAGTGTACAGTGCCAGGTTATGTGTGCTGACCTGCAGTATAATACACTGTGAATGGTGTACAATGGCAAATTATTAGTGCTGCCCTGCAGTGTAATACACTGTGAATGGTGTACAGTGCCAGGTTATTAGTGCTGACCTGCAATGTAATACACTCTGAATGGTGTGCAGTGCCAGGTTATTTGTGCTGACCCGCAGTGTAATACACTGTGAATGGTGTACAGTGCCAGGATATTAGTGCTGACTTGCAGTATAATACACTGTGAGTGGTGTACAATGGCAGGTTATTAGTGCTGACCTGCAGTGTAATACACTGTGAATGGTGTATAGTGTCAAGTTATTAGTGCTGACCTACAATGCAATACACTGTGAATGGTGCACAGTGCCAGGTTATTAGTGCTGACCTGCAGTTTAATACACTGTGAATGGTGTACAGTGCCTGGTTATTTGTGCTGACCTGCAGTATAATATGCTGTGAATGGTGTACAATGGCAGGTTATTAGTGCTGACCTACAATGCAATACACTGTGAATGGTGTACCGTGCCAGGTTATTAGTGCTGACCTGCAGTATAATACACTGTGAATGGTCTACAATGGCAAATTATTAGTGCTGACCTGCAGTGTAATACACTGTGAATGGTGTACAGTGCCAGGTTATTAGTGCTGCCCTGCAATGTAATACACTGTGAATGGTGTACTGTGCCAGGTTATTTGTGCTGACCTACAATGTAATACACTGTAAATGGTGTACAGTGCCAGGTTATTTGTGCTGACCCACAGTGTAATACACTGTGAATGGTGTACAGTGCCAGGATATTAATGCTGACTTGCAGTTTAATACACTGTGAATGGTGTACAATGGCAGGTTATTAGTGCTGACCAGAAGTGTAATACAATGTGAATGGTGTACAATGGCAAGTTATTAGTGCTGATCTGCAATGTAATACACTGTGAATGGTGTACAGTGACAGGTTATTTGTGCTGACCTGCAATGTAATACACTGTGAATGGTGTACAATGGCAGGTTATTAGTGCTGACCTGCACTGTAATGCACTGTGAATGGTGTACAATGGCAGGTTATTTGTGCTGACCTGCAGTGTAATACACTGTGAATGTTGTACTGTGCCAGGTTATTAGTGCTGACCTGCACTGTAATGTACTGTGAATGGTGTACAATGGCAGGCTATTTGTGCTGACCTGCAGTGTAATACACTGTGAATGGTGTACTGTGCCAGGTTATTAGTGCTGACCTGCAATGTAATACACTGTGAATGGTGTACAGTGCCAGGTTATTTGTGCTGACCTATAATGTAATACACTGTGAATGGTGTGCAGTGCCAGGTTATTAGTGCTGACCTGCAGTTTAATACACAGTGAATGGTGTACAATGGCAAGTTATTATTGCTGACCTACAGTGTAATACACTGTGAATGGTGTACAGTGCCAGGTTATTAGTGCTGACCTGTAGTTTAATACACTGTGACTGGTGTACAATGCCAGGTTATTTGTGCTGACCTGCAGTATAATACACTGTTAATGGTGTACAATGGCAGGTTATTAGTGCTGACCTACAATGCAATACACTGTGAATGCTGTACAGTGCCAGGTTATTTGTGCTGACCTGCAGTATAATACACTGTGAATGGTGTACAATGGCAAGTTATTAGTGCTGACCTGCAGTGTAATACACTGTGAATGGTGTGCAGTGCCAGGTTATTAGTGCTGACCTGCAATGTAATACACTGTGAATGGTGTACAGTGCCAGGTTATTTGTTCTGACCTACAATGTAATACACTGTGAATGGTGTACAGTGCCAGGTTATTAGTGCTGACCTGCAATGTAATACACTGTGAATGGTGTACAGTGCCAGGTTATTTGTGCTGACCAACAATGTAATATACTGTGAATGGTGTACAGTGCCCGGTTATTTGTGCTGACCCACAGTATAATACACTGTGAATGGTGTACAGTGCCATGTTATTAGTGCTGACCTGCAGTTTAATACACTGTGAATGGTGTACAATGGCAGGTTATTAGTGCTGACCAGCAGTGTAATACACTGTGAATGGTGTACAATGGCAGGTTATTAGTGCTGACCTGCAATGTAATACACCGTGAATGGTGTACAGTGTCAGATTATTAGTGCTGACCTGCAATGTAATACACTGTGAATGGTGTACAGTGACAGGTTATTTGTGCTGACCTGCAATGTAATACACTGTGAATGGTGTACAATGGCAGGTTATTAGTGCTGACCTGCACTGTAATGCACTGTGAATGGTGTACAATGGCAGGTTATTTGTGCTGACCTGCAGTGTAATACACTGTGAATGGTCTACTGTGCCAGGTTATTAGTGCTGACCTGCAATATAATACACAGTGAATGGTGTACAGTGCCAGGTTATTTGTGCTGACCTATAATGTAATACACTGCGAATGGTGTACAGTTCCAGGTTAATAGTGCTGACCTGCAGTTTAATACACTGTGAATGGTGTACAATTGCAGATTATTATTGCTGACCTACAGTGTATTACACTGTGAATGGTGTACAGTGCCAGGTTAATAGTGCTGACCTGTATTTTAATACACTGTGAATGGTGTACAATGCCAGGTTATTTGTGCTGACCTGCAGTATAATACACTGTGAATGGTGTACAGTGCCAGGTTATTAGTGCTGACCTGCAGTTTAATACACTGTGAATGGTGTACAGTGCCAGATTATTTGTGCTGACCTGCAGTGTAATACACTGTGAATGGTCTACAGTGCCAGGTTATTAGTGCTGTCCTGCAGTTTAATACACTGTGAATGGTGTACAGTGCCAGGTTATTAGTGCTGACCTGCAGTTTAATACACTGTGAATGGTGTATAGTGCCAGATTATTTGTGCTGATCTGCAGTGTAATACACTGTGAATGGTGTACAGTGCCAGGTTATTAGTGCTGACCTGCAGTTTAATACAATGTGAATGGTATACAATGGCAGGTTATTAGTACTGACCTGCAATGTACTACACTGTGAATGGTGTACAGTGCCAGGTTATTAGTGCTGACCTGCAATGTAATACACTGTGAATGGTGTACAATGGCAGGTTATTAGTGCTGACCTGCAGTGTAATACACTGTGACTGGTGTACAGTGCCAGATTATTAGTGCTGACCTGCAATGTGATACACTATGAATGGTGTACAGTGTCAGGTTATTTTGAGCTGACCTGCAATGTAATACACTGTGACTGGTGTACAGTGCCGGGTTATTAGTGCTGACCTGCAATGTAATAGACTGTGAATGGTTATACAGAGAGCACTAACCTCTTCATTGGTGCATCATGTTGCAGACTATTTGTTAATGCAAATGAGAACGAGGGTGCAGAGTGAAACTTAAAAAAAAAACTGTAGCACTATGATTGAATCCTGGGATGTAAAAATGAAAAAGTTTTACAAGTCAGTAGACTGCACAGTTAAAGTTAGGTAAATCAGTCTTTTTATGATAAAGGTTTTTTTAACTGAGCATTGTATAGCTACTGGACAAGTATTCAAGGAAGTTTTTCATCCATTTGAAGATGGAAAGCTATCTCACCCTAACAAAAGGTTACAGTTTACTAGAGCAAGAATAGACCTGTTTAACTGATGAAAACTAGCTGTGTTGACTAATACTAGAGTAAAAGATGAAAACTCATAACCCCTCTGTTTTTGTAGCATCTGTACGTAATGTAGTCCGTGTACAGGAACAGAGTAAGCCACATTCACACCCATCATGTAATACTGTAGCTATGTTATTTTCACTAATTTGAATTATAGTCTGAAATTAAAAGAAATGAACTTTTTTTCAGATTTGGGGATTTTACTACAGTTTTCATATTATGTAAAGTAAAGCTTCTTGGTTATGGACCAGTCCGATATTAATAAGTTATTGGTTGGACTACCTGGTGCTTTAGGCATTGTATTACTACCACATACCAGCAGCACCATTCACAGTGTGTGTGTGTGTGTGTGTGTGTGTGTGTGTGTGTGTGTGTGTGTGTGTGTGTGTGTGTGTGTGTGTGTGTGTGCACCATCCATTTATCTCCATGATTCACTTGCAGTGATTTCGTATCTTGATTTTTTTTAGTTATGCTCAAGCTTTATGAACTCCAAGTTACTCTACACAACTGCTAACTCAGAAAGCCTTAACATGGTAACTATTATTATAAAGTTAATAAGCAGTCTATATTCCTCTCAGTTTTTGCTAGTGTGAAAATTACAGATCAACTTCAGATACTCACATAATAGTAGCTCACAAAGCACCTGAAAACTACCACTTGCTCAAGAAAGCAAGGCTCAAACTCCAACTAGCCAATCTCCCATTTGATGTAGCTCTCTCAACACCCAACCCTATAAAACCACATGGCCCTTCGAGATGTTAATCTCTAACCCTAAAAATCATACCCAGTTCCCATCCTGAGTCTTTGCTCCCTTAACCTTAACCTCCACTCCCCCTTCCTAACCCTAAAGTTCCTGATCACTCCCTAAACCTAAATTCCCTGATCACTCACTATCCCTAAAGCATCGATCCTACTCTTAAAACCTAAAACAACCTTTCTGTTCCCTAAACCTAAAACTCCCTTCCTACCCCTAACCCTAAGATACCCTCCTGCTTCCTATCCCCAAAATCTCCCTCCCACTCCCTCCCTATGCTTGCTTGCCTGAACTCATATTTGAGTTTAAGTATGCAGAGTTGTCTACATGTACTACAAGACATTTGACTCCCTGGCTTTGCGATAATGGGACTCAAGCACCTGTACACATGAATCAGATGCTGTACCATTATATAACATATTTAAAAATTCTTATACTTTTCATTTTAAACAGTGTAACCCTTTATTCTGCTCTTATTTGTTTTTAGTTATAAAATAGCAGCTTAGTGCATTGCCTCTCATGACTTATAATGTTATTAGAATTTTTGCATATTTCCTAAAAGGGTTTGGAACATTTTCCTGGAATCAAAGAATCTACCCTTGTAACAAAAAATAGTCCGTCAGACCCCTAACAAGAGACTAATGAAATCTGTACCCAAAGCTGCCTTTACAATAGGTCTTTATGTGTTCTAGGCTAAAGATAAAAGGCAAGCATTATGAAGCTGGTTTTCTAAACTTCTACTGTTCTCTTTGAACTTTATAGGTCACAGAGCTAAAAATATGTTTGACTAAAATCAGTGCACAGTAGTTATTAGTGTACAGAGACATTATTCTGTACTTTCAAACTTGTCCCAAGTCCCCAGATGATCAAGTCCTGGAATGAGGTGGTTGTGGATGTGATACTTTTGTTCATTCTAGCAATGTTTCTTCTCTTCCTCAAATTATATGACAGTGAATATAGTATTACACACAGATACACATATATCTATCATATATGTGTATGTATATATGGGTCCCTATCTATTCACCGACAATTCATTTCACTGAAACTCATTTCGTCGACAGTTCATTTCGTCGACAGAAAGATGTGCCCCCTTCAAAAATTGTTAGGTGGGGCTACCCCCATTGGGGGCTGTGCCCCCACACCCCTAACTATATATATCAACCCAGGGTTGCACAACATTGGGGAAGGGGCACATCTTTCTGTCGGATCGAAATGAACTGTCATTTAAAATGAGTCAGTGAAATGAATTGTCGGTCAATAGATAGGGACTATATATATATATATATATATATATATATATATATATATATATACACATATAAAATGTGTGTGTGTGTGTGTGCGTGTGTGTGTGTGTGTGTGTGTGTGTGTGTGTGTGTGTGTGTGTGTATATACGTGTTTGTGTGTGTGTGTATAAAATGACCACAATATTTTTTCCCTTGTTAGAAAAAGGCTTAATAATGTTTCATGCTGGAGAACTTCTTCAAGATTCACCACTCTTCATTAGACATGTAGAGCTTAACTTTACACTTTCTCCATTTAGTAAACTTCTTAATATTTTCCCCCAGTCTGTGATATGCTATCACTGTTCTACAAAAATCTGGAGACACAAGATTGTTTTGACTCTTAAGGGATACCTCCTTTATTAGAATATCTAAAAAAGTATCTAGTATATGTTAAATTAATTTCCCTCACAAAGTATTGTAAGTTCAGCAAGATTTCAAAGAACTCTAGACCTGAAGTAGAAAATGGACTTGACTCCATTGTTAAGAAGCATATACAGAAAATTAGACAGTTTTACTTCTGAAAGGCTGATCTCTATCCCTCGGATTCACTATCCTTCCGTGCAGGACTAGCTTAGTCCTCATGGAAGCGGACATTCAGGAGCAGGACGGCAGCACGCCATGCATATTAATGAAGGCACGCTGCCTGAGCTCCTAATTTTACATGGAGTATGTAAGAGTGCAGGGGGCGTGTTTGAGAGCAGAGGTCTCAGAATATACACGCCTCTGCAGTGAAGAACAGCAGACAAGTCATAAAAGAATGAGCAAGACCACTCATAGGTGTACGCATACCCCCAGCAACATCCCCCCACGTGTACACAAGCAATAGTTAAAACAACAAATATAAAGATTTTTTTTTTTTTATGAAACAGATTAAATTTAACCGTAGGTGCATGGGTTTGTCCATCGCTTAGCTACGGTTAATGCAGCTTAAATGGCAGAAGAGGATAAAACACAAGATATATGCAAATGAAGCGATATAGCAATAGTGTAGTGGGCAGAGCATTCGCTTTACGAGCAGTCATTGCCGGTTCAAGTCCCACTGCAGTACATTCCATTTTCCATGTTAAATCACTTTATGACCAATATTTTTAGTTGCATAACCTACTAAATAATATATATTTGTGAACTGAAGTACTGCATTAAATGCAGATGTGAGGCGTCAGTGTTATAATGTTGCAAAGTCCACAGATAATCACATATGCCCCATACAGTATATGTACACAGGAATCAGGGATACAAATGGAAGGCAAAATGTGTAATGAATGATAACTCCATACAGCTTCTAAATCCCCCACCTTCCCAAGAACCATTAGACATTATTGTCTAAATTAGTGCAGTGGTAAGCAGGAGTAAGCACTAGTAAGCAAATGTAAGCACTATTAAGCAGCAGTAAGTGGGAGTAAGCATATTTTAGCATGAGTAAGTGGGTTTAAGCCTGTTTGCATGGGGGTACACAATGCGCACAGAGGTTAAGCAATATTGAAGCTTACACTCTGATAAGCATATTTAACTGGAGGTTAGCATTGCTTACCTTCACGCAAACCTGTGCAAACCCGCTTACAATTGCTTAAAAGTGTCTTAATCACTCTGTATGCAATAGCCACTGTTCTGGCCAGAAACAAAATAAACAGCCTTTGCAGGTCTTAAACCCAGAACCCTGTACACTATAGTCACAGTAGTTGACAACTAAGCCACCACAGCAGTACATAAGATTGAAGTATCACCAAACAAATTGTCACTATAGGAAAATCAAACTGAACATGTGAAAGGAATCTATATACAGTCTGATGTTGTATAACCTACTACATAATATAAATATGTGAACTGGAGTACTGCAGTAAGCCCAGATGTGAGGTGCAATTGTAATAAAGTGTTGAAGTCCCTTAATAAACACAAGGACCCTATACAGTGTAAGTACACATGAATCATGGATGCCAGACACATATATAACATGTAATGAATAATAAATCTATGTCAAAAAGCAAATATAATGCAAATTAAATATTAAGCTAAGTTAAGCATTGCACAGTCCAGCTTAGTAGGTGTAAGCAATGTGTAGGCCAGCTAACTCAATTTGCCCATTTGTATACCCCTTTAAACAATGCCAACCTTAGGTAAGCAGGTTTACCCATAGCTTAACCTTTTCAAAACCGTCCAATCATGGCAACGTGTGAGAAATCGGCCCTATTTAAACCCAACAGGTGGGAATACATCTCATAACTGGTTGTAGCTTCCCCTTGTAGACACTATGTCTGGAATGGGAGAGGGTGTGTGCTTTTGGGTGCAGCACTGGGGCATCCAAGAGTCCAGAGTCATGGCAGGACTCCTTGTGAAAGACCATGAGCAGAGACTGCTGCAGGGCCAGTACCAGGTTTCCCAATATAAAGCGGAAGCCTGAGACCATCTCACCCATGACCTCACCAGTGCCACTGGCATACCCTGACCTGCTCACCACTATGTCGACCTAAAGTGGTGAAAGGGGGATCTCTTGGATCAGTGGATCCAAGAAGCAAGGAGGATGGGGGAGGTCCCAGTTGTGTGTAAGTATCACTCCACTACCTGTTTAATAATTGCCAGCTCATGTATATTATGGATAGGTATGGCTAAATATTTTATTTATTTATATACACACACACACACACACACACACACACACACACATATATATATATATATATATATATATATATATATATATATGTATATATAAATATATATACACACACACACATATATATATATATATATATATATATATAAAAAATATATATATATATATATATATATATATATATATATATATATATATATACAGTTTACTATCAAAAGGACGAAAATCACATCTGCGAACAGTGATTTCCGTGACAAATAACGTCGACTCATGAATATGAAGTAGGTTGTATGATCGACGCAGCGACGTCAACAAATTCTGTCAACCTTAAGGTGTAACTCTCACATTGAAATCCATACTGTAACTCCCTGCCCTGTGTATGTCCTTCTAAATGGACATACAAATGAACATCAACATTCCAACAGTTGCTCCTACCATGGTCGATGAGGTGGCTGTCGAGCATGCCACTGTCGACCTTTTGATTGTAAACCTATATATATACATATGCATACATCTATAGATATATATGTCTGCATATATATGTCTAAATATATACAGCAATATATATATATATATATATATATATATATATATATATATATATATATGTAAGCATAAATATATATTTGTATATGTATATACAGACATATATCTATAGATATAAAAGAAAACATAGCAAAATCATATATAACCACATGCACCATTAATGGGGGTGAGGGGGCACAAGCAGCATATGTCTTGTACGTATTGATATACCCCCTCCCCACAGCCAAACAAGTCTGCCCTGCAATACAATACCAACTGTTCCAAATCCAATAACCAGGACCTGACACAACATGGGCACAAGATGTTAACAGTACTCCATTCCACCTGCATGATGTCAGGCTGGTATCAGTAACATATCATGCAGTACAGTCTGGCTACCATAGGGAATGTACAATGTGGAAGCAATCAACATTCCTAAGATACATATACACAGACACATATATGCAGATATATATATATATATATATATATATATATATATATATATATATATATATATGTAACTACACATACACACACAGAGATATGTATAGGAATATATATGTAGAGGGTGCAAACCATACGGAACAGCCAGTATGCCTACAGTTGCCACCTTACCAACTGGACACTGTATGAGTCACCCATACAAATGATAATTGCTGCCTGCAACATATACCCACAGAGAGATCAAAGGATATAACACGACACACAGGTTTGCATACATGGGAAAGCTTTATTTGTGTACTATTACAGTTGTATATGCCATGTCATATAGCTGTTTAGAATCTGAAATACAGATAAACAGTCTAATGCAACTGTCAAACAGATCAATTAATACAGTATTCTGGAAAGGATTACATATGTTGCTGTCCAAGCCAAGGCCTTCAAGAAGTACAGCAATAAAGACAGACTGAGCCACAGGATAACAATCAATCAACAGTAAGTAATGCAGATGTATAGTCCAGCAGCCTCTATCTATACTCTGTACACAATCCCTAGGGGGTAAAGACCTCAGCTGACACAATGGGATGTATCTGTTACATAATAAGGCATAACTGAAACCATCACAATCACAATGACAAACAGAACAGTCTGTATGGCAGGAAGCAGTAGACCTGCATTTACCCAAGGTGAATTGTACGGTAATGTAGATCCAGATACCTTAAGGCAGCTTACTCCTGATACCCCCACATGTTGTAAAAGCCTAGGTTAGTTATGGTGCATCCCCCCTATAGACTGACATACAGGGCCATATACCACTGTTACATACACTGGCCTCTGGACTGCATAAGGGCACACATGTATTGTGCAGATGAAGCCCACACATATATGGACCCAACCCCACAATATATGTGGGGGCCACAACAGCAGTGGAATGACGGCAGGAATGGCAGCACGACATACTCACAGGCCACTTCATAACAACCCCTGACAGCATGTCATATGGACAAAGACTGGTATGTAGGTGGAGGACAGAGGCTGGAACACAGGCCCATATGTGAAATAGTGTTGTCATACACTAAGCAAATCGCTGGTGTTACAGGATAGTCTGCAACATACCCTTAGTCAGGAATATGAAGTCAGAAACACAAATGGATGTAGCCATGTATTGATAGCACTCAACACACATACAGCCAGTGATATATCTGACACAAGACCTGTGTGGTGGACAGACAAAACATAACAGGCACACCTCTGGCCATCAAGAGAATAGGCCCACAGTTGAGAGCTATGCAGACAGACTGCATTCCAAGTTAAACTAGTATGTACACACAAACACTGTAACACTGGTGCTATACAATGCATACATCAGTACTCACACTCTCTGTCCGTAGTTCCGGAACCTCATACAAATATGTAGCTGGCCTGAATGTGCAAGTCCTCGTGTAAGAGGTATTGCTACCTGCTGCCTGTAAAACTGCTGCCCACACACAGGAAGGATGTCCACCATACAGGAAAGGTAAATGGGCCACGCCCATATGATGTAGGTATTTATAGTAGTGGGTTGCCATGACAGTGGTAACTGGAATTACTACACAGCTGGCTGCATGCAGGTAGCAAGTGGAGCACACTGATTGGTGCAGAGGCCATCAACTGATCATGTGCATCACCCACAAAAGCCATGACTGCAATCTATTCCAGGCAGCTCAATCCATTTACTGGCTATAGAGAGAGAGAGAGAGAGAAAAATAAAGTGAAAGAGAAAAAACAATGAAAACATACGACAGCTCCTGAACAGCAACAACACCAGAAAATACAACAACGGAAGCAGGAGAAGGAGTGAAAAAAAAACTACCTCCTACAAGGATACTATCCACAACAGACCTCATCCCCACAACAGGTATGTGAAGAATATATGCATGTAATTGACTGTAGTTCCTGGTCCATAATACTGGGGTGGAAGATGTGGAATGATATACATGTGCCATCAGGTGTTGCTGTTGTAATGATCTTGAGCTAACAACTGCTATGGACATTAGAGTATGTCCCTGTGAGACAGTGGGCCTTACCCGTCAACTGTGTAGAGCAGCACCGACTGACAAGATGTATGCCAATATAGTGTGTGGTGTGTAATGGAAGGGATGTATATTACTGTGGCCGATAGCTGGTGGTTAAACTAATGCCATAATGATGGACACGTGAGTTCCACAGCCCACCACTTGCAGGACACTCAGATTAAACTGTATTGTAGCATGTTGAAATGCCATATGTGTGTAATAGGGTTACCTGCAATCTGGCCCTACATATACCCCCCCAACGTTAGGCTGTGTCCATATGTGGCACCTGTCTGTGTTGTAGCAGGGCAGAACAGTGCAGCTGTACAGGAAGGGGCTTTGAGATTGTGGACCTGATGTCTGAATGTACCCCTTATATAGGTATATATATATATATATATATATATATATATATATATATATATATATATATATATATGTGTGTGTGTGTGTGTGTGTGTGTGTGTGTGTATATATATATATATATATATATATATATATATATATATATATATATATATATATATATATATATATATATATACATGTATGTCCACAGATATACAGATACCCATATGTAGACATATATATAAACACATATATACATCATATAAATCTACACATATATAGATATATATCTATATGCACATATCTACATATATCCAAACACACACACACACACACACACACACACACACACACACACACACACACACACGTATGTAAATACATGTCCCCTATATTACCGCCACAGTGCTGCATGCTATGTGCAAGGGAACAGCATACATAGCAATACACATAGATATATACAGCTGTAAATGTGTGCAACATGGATGGGTATATCATATGTGAACCCCTTGTTGGGACCACATTGCCCTTGTCTGTGAAGTATGGAATGGGAATATGGGGAAGTATGGCAGGTATATTTGTGGAGGTGGTCCGGATTGGTAGATATAGAGGACAACCTACAGGAGTGGTACATGACACATGTGATGGGTGGGTGTGGTCTGCAATGTGACAGCCCAATGGGCCCAATTTGGAAACAATGGGAACAAGCCCCCCACCCACTGCTGCTCACAACAGCAGTCTATGTCCCGATGGTGCCTGGCCTGGAGGCTGAGCAGGAGGAACATGTGGACCCTGTGAATGTGTACTGAGTGCCTCAATGTGATGTAGCACATCCCACATGTGTCTGTGGAGCCCGCTATGGAACAGACCCTGGACCTGACCTCGGGGGACAGGATCATGTCTGTGTATGCCCCGAGGGGGGGGCAACATCCCCTGAGGTGGTTCTACCTGCAGGTAGTGCTGGGCCAGTATATGAGGAGGCCCCAGGATGGGTCCCACATGTGATGAGGCCTGGTAACATAGGTAGATGATTTTGGAGAGGTGGTTCTGCTGGTAAATATTCCCTAAACATGCTATTGTGTCACTGTTATAGAACATATGTGGGTAGTAATAGTTTACACAATCCCAGAACATGTCCAACAGCATGAATAGATAGCCCCAATAACACAGAATTTCAGATGTGCAGCAATCACATAGCAAGCATACCACAGGCATATATGGAACCATAGTGGCCCTGACAATGGCATGCAGGTGAATAGTCCATAACAGGCCAGCAATGATAGTGTCCACACAGGGAACATGGCTACAAACACATAGCACAAAGTGTGGTACAATACAATATCTGTCCCACTGGTAGGTAAGCTGTAGCCATACGTATTGAGTTGTGTGTACAGGTCGTTGTTGCTGATATGGTGGTGGGGTGACAGAGATGTCTAATAAGAACTGTGGTAACCTTGCTGTATGAGTTGCTCAGACATGTTTCCATCTTTATGTCTTTCAGGCAAGATGTCATGGACGCCTCCCTGCTTATTCAGCTGCTGAAAATCACATAGTGCTGAACTATCTAATCCAGCACTACCCTGTCCTGTTTGGCAGAGCCACCCATGAGCAGCAGGAGCGGACCACCCTGTGGAACACCCTAGTCCACAGGGTCAATGATGTCGGACTGCACAACTGCAGTTATGAGCAGGTCCGGCATCATTGTTCTGACCTGTTTTGCAATGCCATGGGCATGCTGCTGCATTCCAGGGGGATCACCTTGCAACAGGGAGGAGTCATTCCATCCATCCCTCTGACATGTGTTGAGGAGCTCCTTGCCAGCCTCGTAGCACCTGCCCATCCACACAACCAACTACTGCCAGACACCATTGTGGAGGTGGGTGATACCCACACACCGGCTGAGGAGCACACAGGTAAGGCCACAGGGCACATCAGCAGACCACTGTTGAGTATGCATCTACATCTGTACAGGTAGATCATGCATATCTGCCATGTCATATATATATATATATATATATAGTTTGCTGCTGCATAGTAGTAATAAACAGATGTGCATATATGGTAGTATTGTGGACATGTACTGTTGATGTACTGTAATGCTGCACCCACCCTGTAGCAATGCCATAGGTGTGGCCACTGACTTCACATCTCTCACCCTCTTATAAGGCAGCAGCCTGTAGCTGGTGAGTATGGTTTATGTTGATGCTTGCCAATACACGGGGCATGTAATGGCTATGGTATATTCCATGCACACATCTAATACACCTACCCAGAATGCATTCTGTACATGTTCACGTATTGTTGCTGTTAAATACACTGCATCACAGTGATGACCATGATGGGGTATTGGAAGGGTATGTCAGACAACTGCAAGATAACTAACATCCTGTCATTGTGGAATTTGTCCACAGGGATTAACATAATGGTGGGAGACTAGGCTTACAGTAGGGACACATGTGAAACATCACCTGTATACAGTGCAACAACAGTGTATATACCAGTAGTACAGAGGTAACTGGTACACATTTACACTATGGCATAACGTATTACTGTGGTCCACATTATTAGCTGGGACTAGGCTGTAACATGTGGTGTTCAGTGTATGGGACACTGAAAACTGGCACACAAATGTAGGCCTTACTTGTCAAGCATCTGCAAAAAGTCTGAAGGTGGTTAGGGGTGTCAGCATGACACACCAGTGCACTGCAGCAGGGATCCTAAGGATGCTAAGAATGGCTGTATCTGCACACAGTCAGGTTCAGGAATTGTGGACGACATAACCCTACCCCCAGCAATAGTGACGGCAGTGTGTGAACACCAAGGGATGTGCACATGAGTAGACCTTGCAATCATGCAGATCTGGGGGACATGTTTACAGCAGACTGAACATACACTGGCAAATGCAGATGGCCCATGCTAGCATTCCCCTGCCAGGAATACTGACTGCTCCAGTACACATAACAATAGGTGCAACAAAGCCAACATGATAAGGGTGTGCACACATATGCACACACTGAGTGTATGCATCATGGTCAGCATCTGCACACCTAACACATTCTGTAGACACTGCATGTGAATGTACAGTACATATGTCACATATCGGGCTCATGTACTGTTAGTATATGCGGTGATGTGGTCCCATGGCAGATCAAGGAAGGGTGCATCATATCAATAAGGGTGTGTACACTCCCCATAGCCACAGTATGGTCTGATGGTTGTCAGTGTAATAGTATTGGATTGGTCATACATGGTCCGCTGATGTTGAGATCTGTAAACCAGAGATTAGGCATTCACAAATGACATCTGCCCACATATCATCCCAGGTATGTGTTGCTGAAAAACATAGGGCCTATGAGCATTAGAGCTGACATAACTGACACAGTACTACACATTCAGCAATGAGTTGTACACCTGTGAGGTTTGGTGCACCATACATGGCAGGGAGCAGAGCAGGTGCACAGCAATACTGTGTACATGGGTGCAGTGATATCCAGGTGAAGGGTTATCACTTACCAACACAGCCCATGCATCACACACATGTATACTGTTGCTAGCATGGATTGACTATAGCTGCACTGCATGCTGTTGTGTACCATATGTTATGCATGTTGACAGATGGGTAATAGGAGGACTGTGTTTACTATCTGTGTGTGTGTATGTTTGTGGGTGTGTGTGTGTGTGTGTGTGTGTGTGTGTGTGTGTGTGTGTGTGTGTGTGTGTGTGTGTGTGTGTCATGGGTGGTTATTTTGTCTGTAGGGACACTCTGGTGAAGTTGAGGGAGGTTGATGCATGTAGGATGCATGTGTGCATCTGTGTGTGGGTGCCCATGTATGCACATGTGTGATTGTGGGTTCGTTCATACAGCAGTACTTCCCTTTGGGATCGTGCAGTCCATGGACATGGACTGACATATGACACACCAGGAATACCTGTCATGTATGTAATCACAGGACAGCTGATAGTATAATAAGGTCTGTAGCATGGAGCATGCATTGGTAGGGAAAGTAGACACCAGGTATACCTTTAATATCGCATTCAGCAGAAAGGTGACCAACAACCCACATATGCAGCACTACAGATGCATTGGGGGATTACTAGACAACACCAGGGAGTGTATCCATATATTACAGTTGTCACATGATAGGTTGATTGAGCAGCATATTTGGCATGTACTGAGCAATACTTACACATGACACTCCGGTGCGTGGAATTATGGAGTGAACATAGTAGCCACTCACATATAGCGTCCATGCTCATGATGTCCAGCCATACACAGGGTGAACACCGAATGACAGCAGTGAGGTCATGTAAAACCACTCCACTCAGGTCAGGGAGGTAATGGAGTAAGAGGCCTTGTGTTGTGATCACTTGTCTAGGCATTTAGAGGAATGATACATTAATGAGTGGTATTAATGAGTGTATTTTACCAAGTGTGATGCAGGATGGTGAACGCATGGGAATAAACATGGGACTGTCTGTAAAGTCATGGACAGGTAGGTATTAAGGTGGTGTGTGTGTGTGTGTGTGTGTGTGTGTGTGTGTGTGTGTGTGTGTGTGTGTGTGTGTGTGTGTGTGTATGTATATGTGTGTACTGTTATGCACTGCTGTACAGGTCTTAAAGTGCATTTCTTGTTTTCCTCCACACATGGTGAGGTGGGGTCAGGGTCCCTCCTGCATGCAATCTGATGTTGGTGTCCAGACAGACACTCACTAAAGATGATGACAGTACTGTTGAGACACAGGTGGGGTTGTCAGGGGCAGAAACAGCACCATCATTTGACATCCCCCTTTTAACCACCTCAACCCTGCACACAGTTTCAGTGCCTATACATACTCCATCAGCAGTGGCCATAGTGGAGGGACAGTTGGTGGTTGGTGGCAGTGCACAGGAGAGTGTGGAATCCATGCTTACTTTGTACAGCAGGCAAAGCAGGATGTTCAGCAGGGCACCACATAGGCAGATGTCCCAGGGTGCTCATGGTAGGGCCACTGGTCATCATGCCCCTGACAGACGTGCCACAACAAGTACCACTAAGCACATGTTTCAGGCTGTCATGGGGGTACAGGCACATATGGAACTGCACACCAGATAGGGCCTGAGGCTGCAGAGGGCTGCTATCACATCTGCAAACGACAATTTCCATGAACTGTCTGGTACCCTCTGTGCTTATACCGAGCTCATGGATAGATGGTGTGGTGAGATGATGGGCCTAATCGACCGTGGTTTGTCCGTGCTTGAACATTTGGTGGGAGTGCAGCGATGGCCACGTGGACTTATGCCAGCAACACCAGCAGCTGGCAGTCAATGTGGACATGCTAGGACACCAAGGCACTCCCGTAGTGGCAGTATCAACCCCAGCACTGCAGGGAGGGGTGCTGTCCACACCACACCACAGCAGGCCATGAGCACATGGTCCTGGCCAGTCCCAGGAGGGACCTGGTTCCAGCGGGCATCTGTCATCATCAGGGGAGAGTAGCACATCAAGGCCTGTACCTGGACATGCCCATGGAATTCCTGGGAGGCACAGTCCACGTGTTCATGGCCAGAGGTAGTGAACTGCACACTCTGCCAGGTATGGTCTGCAGCTTTCCATAAACACCTGTATAGGGCAGCCACATAGCAGAACATGTGCATGCATACCCACACACTATACAAACACACCTAGGGCAACCCCATATGTACACACACCACATCACCATGCCCAGTTCAACTCATTACACCCCTCACCCACACACATGGTGTCAAAGGTATGGCCCACCCTCGGCCTTTGGCAAACCAACAACACACACTGTGCATATGATGATACCTGTGCACATCCATGTCATCCATAACATCGATGCAGGGACAGGCTAATATGGTTCTGATGCACACGGTGACTGTATTACAGTGTATCAAAGTACTGCAGTGTAACATGGTGTCAGAAGTAATGTTTAATGCATACATGTCAGGTAGTGTAGCCATCCAGCAATGATGCATTATAGCTGTTAGTAACACTGGTTGATTGTGGTCTCCATAATGTTATCCATTTGTGTGTAGGTGTACACGTGTCAGCAAGAGGATGGTCTGCAGTCATATTCCACAAGGGTATGGCACTGTGGTGACACCATGGCCGTGACATATCTGGGGTGCAGTTGAACACATGTCGCAGGTTTGTATAACAGTTATTGCCTGTGCCACATGGACAGGTGACCCACTGGGACATGTAAAATCTGCAACCTGATGTAGACCCATCCACATACATGCACACTCTTACTTGGCAACACTTGGACTAGACCCCTACCTAGGTAAGTAGTGCTACTGAAGTGTGTGGCTTTAATTGCACACACCACACAGCATTTAGGGTGAGGTGTGTTCTAGGTTACATGTTACATGCAGAACATCCCCAGATATGTACAGTATGCTAATGGGGGATGTAATGGTTGTATATGGACAATACATAGTATGAAATACCATCATATACACATTAACAGACACATAACAGGCAGATACACATCTGAGAGACCTGGGCCTATTGCTGCTAACTAACTTGACCGTATGCCCAATGTGTTACAGGTAGGCTGCACACAGCACAAGCATAACTGGGCTGGATTGTGGTATGAGTTACCTGTATGGTTGATGGTGACAGTGGTCACCATAAAGTGGTACATGGGACATATACCAGGTGTACCTTGGTGTAATGACAGTGTACACAGCACCCACATCCCCCAGTGGATATTGTACTCCCTGAAACCCATTATGACACTCTGACATACCCACCATCACACATTGCTCATAACTGCGATACAACCCATTGTATATCCCAACAGTGGTACTACAAGGATATGCATCTAATGCATATACCACAGGCATAATAGGGTGTTGCATTGTCATGCCTCACCTATGGGCAGAAACAACACTATCTGTACTACTGTGTGGCAATGGGTATTGTAATAGGAGTATGTGGCCTTGGAATGCTGCACCCTACAGATATACAGACATGCACACATACACACACTTGCCAGAATTCAATGGGTATCCCATGCCTATCGACCCATTTGTACAGCACTGTTGTGCTGGTACTGCAAGGCTCATGTAGCCAGTAGGGAGAGGAGTGTAACAGGGTACATGTAATGTCCCATACAGCTGCAGCCACAACTGACTATGGCAATGGGTTTTGCAGTGGTTGTGAAGGCCCTCATGGAATTCTCAAGTACAGGTGTACTAACACACAGACACTGATGTCCTCAGTAATGAACACGTACACATGTGTCAGTACTGGGGTGCATCACTGTAGGTGATCATAGCTGTGTACCTAGCTATTGTCCATGGAGAGATGGGTTGTGTAGGGGATGTTTGTACAGTGGTATCCTGCCACCTGCCATGTGCCAGCAGGCAATCTATCAACAGACACCCCTGTGGTGACCCTCAGGGTGACAGTGACATGCATCAGCCAATCCTCTAGGTACCTCCTGCATATGGCCACTGAGGTGATCCCATTGACATGTATGCAACATGTATTACAACACATGGTTAGTGTCTGTGATGGAGACCTGTACCCAAGCATGTTCTGTTGACTGTGGTAGCGCAGTGGAGATAACCATGGCATGTGTTGCGTACAAGGTGTTGTCTCCTATATGTGTCAGTTTTTACACAGCTGGGCAGACATGTCAGTGTCAATCAAGCAGAGGTTGCCTGTACATATTCCAGCTGGATACCTGCCATCTGCACATCTGTACAGGGACTGACAGTCATCAGCTTGGCAAGTAGCTATGCAGTAGGATGAATGTGTCGACAGATAGATGTTTGACAACAATATGTATGCCATAACTACATGTTGGAAGCCCTCACTAACATGTGCTGTACAGATGGTAGTCTACTGTTACATTCCACATGTTGGATCATTATCCAGTAGGGGATATATACTGTGACACAGCTCACACACCAGAGACACAACAGGGAGGCCTCAGAGTCCAGCTATGTCTGCAGGTGTGCTTGTTGTCAGTACTACATTTAGCACTCTACTCTTGCCTGGAAAAGCACTGTCAACAGTAGTACTGCCATGAAACACTACATGCCAGTGTGACAGCACATAGCCTGGGTTACTACTCCTGTATGTAACACATTCACATGGATAACAGTGCTGTCCAAGCCTCATATAATTGTGTGTCCCAGACATGACACTCACACCCCATGCTACTGTAATGACAGCACATAGGCACATGTATTGTACATGGCATTACATACACTTATTACAGATGTAATTACCCTGCTATGTTATCGGACTGGGTGATGAGAACTGGTTACCATCAACATTGTTCCAATATAACAGCTAAACTGATTTGCACACTGGTAAGTGAAGTCTACACTGTGTAAGCACCTGTACGTTTACCCGTAGCTTAGCACCACTTAGCTTTGCTCAAACCCACACAAACACACTTAAACCTGCTCAAAACTGCCTTAACCACTCTGTATCCAACAGCCCTTGTTCTGCCCAGCAACGAAATAAACAGCCCTTGCAGATCTTGAACCCAGGACCCTGTATATTATAGTCACAATGGTTAACCAATATGCCATTACCACTGTGAAGACAGCTGTTGTTTTTCCAATATATCTGTCAATACACATATTGATTAGTATTGATCAATTGCCTTTACTTCCACAATTGTGTAGTACTTGTTATTGATATTACTGTTGCATCACATATGCTGTTATATCATAATGTACACATATCAGATGCATACGGTAAGATACATCTGGGAAGGTATACACAACCTTGATGTTTACACATGACAGGAATATGGATATATACATATACACTTTTCTTACACTTTTCTTACACCTAGCTCTACCCACCCCCCACATAAACCACTCTACCTTTTCTGAAAACTAAATTCTACTCTATTCTACTCTATTCATCTACTATGTTCATTCATTAAAATGCTTTTATGTTTTGCTTTTATTCCTTCGTTAGCCTGTACCAAGATTGTCACTGACAAATGTAAGTGTACATTTATGTTTATTTTTTGTTTTGCTTATGTTTTTTATTTTTTTTTTATAGTATGTACCTATATATTTACTGTCAATGTTATTGCAATTGATTTTCTTTTTTTTTTTTTTTTTTCCCCAGGACTCATTGAAAACGGGTGCAATAAATAAATAAATAAATAAATAAATAAAATATGTTGATATGTGTCTACATGTACATACATATGTATATTCATACATATATCTGTCTACACATCTGTATAGTGCATCATATATATGGCCATGTATAGATCTCTTTATATATATATATATATATATATATATATATATATATATATATATATATATAGAGAGAGAGAGAGATATATGTATATACAGATATATATGTATGCGCATCCTATGTGTACAGATATACCTATTTATGTAGATATATATGTAGATATCTATAACTATATGTGCATACATATCTATTCAGATATACCTATTACTGTTGATATATATGTAGATATCCATAAGTATATGTGCATATGTATCTATATCTGTATGTATAGACATATATTGCTGTGTATATGTATATATGTGAGTATATATATATATATATATATATATATATATATATATATATATATATATATATATATATATATATATATATATATATATATATATATCCATCTATGTATGTCGATATGTATATGTGTATATATCTGTATAGACAGATGGATAAATATACATACATGTTCATCATATGTCCAGAACATGGAGTGGAGTCCTACCTCAGCCCCAATAGTCCCAACCTCTTAGTGCAAGGGGATGTCATGTATGTGTTGCAGGTATATATGCAGACTGTTGCTACTGTAATAGGGGTTGTCTTAACATCCTATGTGTGTGGGAGATCACATCTGCTTTTAACATGCACCATTGGCTACTGACAGACATCCTAAGGACATCATAGTACAGTACAACTGCTAGTACAGTAATGATCCTGTGGACTACAGCAGAGATATGACCAATATATGTGGACAGTCTGGCACTCTGTGGTCATTCCAGAGGTGTATACATATCCCCTACATGCAAGACATGTGGACCACGCCTCCCAATGTGGATGTTATTAGCCATGTACATGGGTATATCATGCAAATACTGGACTACATATGCCCACACAGTTTATGCATGCACACATGCCAGTCTGTCCTGACACATAATACCTGGTAGTGCAGGGGTCACATGGCCACATACTACCCAGTAGTTTGTGACATACATCTGTACAGAATCCCACTGCTTTGTCAGAAATACACAAAAGCTATGGTGGCCTGGCAGCAGTATGTCTTGCAAATAACTGGACATATCAGCACACTGGGTAATTACACTAGGCTCCTAGGCATGTCACAAAGCACTGTGCAAACTACAAGCAGACTGCCACAACACTGGACTATATTTTGTGTGGGGAAATATACATGTACCTGCAATTATAGCAGTCTCTACACGCATGTTACAGCACAGAGTAACAGACACCTGTGTGAAAGTGCATACCCACAACCAATGTAAACACAGCCACAGCCACATATGGTACACACACTTATTATGACACTATATGGACTGTCTGATAAACATCATCCTCATATGCACCACTCACACACTGACTCTACATACACTGGGTCATGGCACTGTGTGGTCTGATGGCTGTCTGTGATATGGGACACGTGTGTGTCTGGCCCTACAGACATGTGAGTTAATAGGGTACTATACATGGGAGCAGCATGTAACATCAAATAGAACAGGACCGACAACAATGGCATCTACCACAGTTTGTGCACAGCCCAAGGTACGTATGTGCAATACACATACTGTCGGCAATCACCCTAGGTACACAGACCTGAGTACTGTACACACAACCACAGAATGGCCAAGCTATGTCCTCAGAAACAACCCCTACTATACATAACATGTCTAGCAGTCTGATATCTGACTGACTTGTTATCAGGTATGATGTCAATAAATGGTGTACAGGACATATGCACCTCTTACTGCAGGACATATGTACAAAGGTTGGCAGACTTGTGGCTGGAGCTATGAACACTGCCCCAATATTGGCATGTTGCTGTGATAACCTCATACATTTACTGTCGTACCAGGGTTTGTTGTGACATATGTCTTATGAGGGATATGAAGTCAGTAACTCTCATGGCTGTCACCATGTACTGACAGAAATCCTCACACTATGCTTCTGCCATTCTCAGATAGGTGTTCTGTGAGTAACACAAGAAACAAAAGGCTCCGCACACTGCTCAGTCTGCAGATGACCCTACATATGGGGGTTTCCTCAAAAACATAGCACTGTCATGACAGGAATTAAAACATGTAGACCAGCCATATCCACACACAAACTGTTAAACCAACATTACTCCAAATGCAGAATAGCAACACTTACATTCTGTAGTCATGTCAAGCACATCCCCCTCCTGTGTGTTGGCCTGTTTCCACAGTGTATGTTGGAGGTAAATCCCAAATCAATCTGTGATGCTGTTTGCCAAACACAAGATCTAGGTCCTGCTCACAGTGAATGAAAAGGCCCAACATCAACATGACGTTCCTAGATATTGGAGTGTGTTTCCATGCAATTGGCTATGGGAATGTTACCACAGCTGTTCCACATGCAATCAGCTAGAGGAGGGTTGCAATTCATGCAGAGGCCATCAGCTGATCATGAGCATCACTTACAAAACACAAGCTAAGCAAAGCAGGTTTAGTTCTCCACATGCCCCAGAGAGGGAGTGAGAGAGACAGACAGAGACAAAGTAAGTCAGGGAGGGGGTGGGAGTGTAAAACCTAAGCATGTTTGTGTCACACACCTACCAGCACAGGGTTTCAAACCCCTGATTGACTATGTATTGTTATCACATATCTATGCAGTTATTGCATGCATCATATATCTTACATGTTGAGGAGCTGTCCAAATATATATATGATGGTGAGTGACATCTGCAACAGTGATATGGTAGCAAAATGGTAGGTGTAGTACAAGTGCCTGTCCACATGAACAGGTGTCAACGTCAACACAGCCACACTCTCTCAAGGACTCACACACATTGACACACTTGGCAGGGTTAGAAATACACTTCCTAACTAGTTAGTTTGCCACAATACAGTAATGTGCAGGTATAACATGCACAACAGGGATTATCTGGAGGTTATATGGACAAAGGGTATGTGAAGGTGTTTGACATCAGACAGCATGCTTCAGTATGCCAATGGTGGTTGTAATTAGTGTAAATGTGGTTGAAAGCATCATACACTACACACACAGACACAGGGTGCCAGTACTGACATGCATGCATGCATTACTTCATGGGTGTGTAGTGGTTGACTGTGCCAGATGTCTATACAAGGCTAGGTGATGGGTATACCTTGGCATCAGGCCACATGACAATGGTCTGCAGTGTGGCTCAGGGGTGTAGTGTCTGGATTGGCCCACACTGGTGGGTATTCACCATCCAGTCACCTGGGTGACTATTGCATGTGGCCAATGCTGTGCATCACTTGCCATGTATGTGTTCCTTAGTCCATGACATGGACGCTGTCTGGGATGTGCACACAACCCACATGCATGTACAGTGACATGTGGAACTGTACCGGGGTGTCTGGCCCATGTTGTGCATCCAGATTGTTATCATCAGATGTGCCAGTCCTGGCCTCATGTGGTGGGGACTGGTAGTGGACATCAGGTTGACCCTGCACCTACATTGATAGCATGATACAGGTATTCCCTGGTGTCAGTGGCATCTGTCCATACCGGGCATGTGTTCAAGGCATGATATGTCATTTGTGGGTCAAATTTGATGGCACCACAGGTGTTGCAGGTGTCCAGTGGGGAACATAGTGAAAGCACACTGTCTGCATGTACATGCCTATTGTACTGATGGACAGGGTGCCATGCCCTCTGTAGTCCACTGCAATCACACCATGGTTACTATCTGTGGGCAATATGCAAGGTACTACCAACATAGCGATTGTTGCCTAGTCAAGTGTGTTTGTGTATGAGACATGGGTTGAGAGTGTTCTTTGGGTAATACAAGGGTTGCTAACTTTGTTCACCAGGCTTTGATGTCATATGTAGGGGTATGGATTGGCACCCCAACCTCTTGGCTATTTCACATCTGTTATCCTTGTAAGTTGGACATTGTGACATATAATACGACCACCATATAAGAAATTTGCAAAACACGCTTCATAATGAGTTTATTTGTTACACACTCACAGCCACCTCCACACAGGATATGAATTACAAACACAGACACACACAGTTGCTATGTCCAGGATTAGAACTCCTACCTAACTTGTTTATTACACTACAGCTTTCCGCAGTTATAGGACATGCCACAGAGATTACTGGAACACTCCTTCCCCAAAGGTGTATTTCACTGGGAATGACATCAGCAGGCTTGTTAAAGAAGGTCAGTGGAGGTTGTAGTGACTGTGAATGGCTTCAAAAGTGCTGCACCCTACACAGACAAAGAAACACACACACAAACATCCACACTTGCAATTTGTGGGAATAGAACCCCTACCAAAATATTACATCACATTACAGCATTATGCTGTTATAGGACACACCATGGAGATTACTGGGCTACTCCTTTCCCAAAGGTGTATTTCAAACTGAATGACATCAGCAGCCTTGCCAAAGTAGGCCATTTGTAATGTTGTGAGTGTGATTAGCCTAAAAAGCATTGCTCCATCCACAAACAGAGAGAAACACACACAATTGCCATGTCTGGGGATTAGAACCCCTACCTAACTACTTTATCACACTACAACATTACACAGTTATAGCACATGCCATGGAGATTACTGGGCTACTCCTTTCCCAAAGGTGTATTTCAAACTGAATGACATCAGCAGCCTTGCCAAAGTAGGCTATTTGTAATGTAGTGAGTGTGACTAGCCTAAAAAGCATTGTGCCCTACACAGACAGAGACACACACAGTTGCCATGTCTGGGATTAGACCTCCTACCTAACTAGTTTATCACACAATAGCATTACACAGTTATAGGATGCACCATGGAGATTACTGGGCTACTCCTTTCCCAAAGGCGTATTTCAAACTGAATGACATCAGCAGCCTTGCTAAAGTAGGCCATTTGTAATGTTGTGAGTGTGACTAGCCTAAAAAGCATTGCTCCCTACACAGACAGATACTCACACAAACACACACAGTTGCCATGTCTGGGATTAGAACTCCTACATAACTAATTTATCACACTACAACATTATGCAATTATAGGATGCACCACAGAAATTACTGGGCTAGTCTTTTCCCAAAGGTGTATTTCAAACTGAATGACATCAGCAGCCTTGCCAAAGTAAGACTATGGGGAGGGCAGTGTGTTCATGGGCCATAACCCATTCATCTAGAGGTGGACACACCACACTCAGGCACATGCAGGTTTATATTCTGCAGGTACATGTATACAACTGCTTGATGACTACTGCCTTGTACAGTCATGTTGCACAGCTAGCACTTGCACCACAGACTCTTTAATGTTGAGGGATACCAGTGGCTAATTTCTACAGTGAGTGACATTTACACATCATGTGGTGTAGCCATTTGGCTGTGTGCTGGGTGGGACAGGCCTCATGATAGAAGATTCTTTGTTACTGTCACTCGCTTACACATATCTATGTATGTGTACTTTTGGCATATTATAGTGTGTTGTCCTTGGATATATGTGTATATTCCAATCCAATGTGTGTGCAAAGCATGACTGGTGCATACTAAAGAGTGTATGCACTAACATCTGCAACTGTCAGATATGTATGGTCCACTGTTGTTGGCAGACATGGGCTTCATTTGTTAAGTGTGTGAGCATGCCCAGCATGACCTTCTGTATTGCATATGTGTATCCATTCCAGGTAGTTTGTACTCCAGTGCAGACATTTGTGTTCTACACCTACAGCTAGCAAACTGTTTCTGCAGGATATCTGTAGATCAGTTGGCAATATGGGGTCAAATTGTGTAAGGGATAGTGTTTACTGTACTTGATTGTGTCTGTGCTGCTTCTGCAACATGGTACTGGTGTTAGCAGAGATATTCAGACATGTGTACTGTTATACACTGTGATGTTTTATGTCCTCAAGTACTGTCAGGTGGACATTTTTGCTTGCAGTGATGTCCTGGGGAACACAGCGTGAATGCAGCTGTGTCCAGTATTGTGGTCAAACGCCTACATAGTCATGGCAAGTTATGCCATTCTGGTGGGGGTGCTGCAGACACTTGTTGCTTGGTCTGTGTATCCAGTTCAGCACCTTGGTACAGTGATGGCAGAGGATCCCATACTTGTAAAGCCATCAATGTGACAGCATGGCCTTATCTTGCTGTGGCAATACCTCACAGCTGTACAGATTCACACAGGTTACCCAGAGGCAGGGGTCATAAGTCAGGACATTACCCCTATTATAGTGTATGGGCTGGTTTGTAGCTACCCATTTTTGTGTTTGAAGCCAGGGATAGTATGTGCACACGGCTGTGTGTTGGACTTTGCACATTCCATGCTGTCCATGCTTCCCTCCTCTATTATTCTATCCTCTTCCATACATTATGCATACATTCTCTGATACTTTCCCTAAGGTTATCACCTCACCGCAGCTGTGTTTTGGTGTTGGTCCACAGTTCATACAGTGGAACATGGTGGACATGTTACTGTGGTTTGTCCACATGGCCTTGCATATGGCTTATGTGGAGTGTGTTATGTTGTTATTTGGGTGTCCATGACATAACATACATTGGCAGTACGGGTGAGTTGCAAGCCTTTGGAAGAGGCCTGTAGGCCATTTGGTGGTGATGCAGGCCAGCTGTAGCAGGCCATTGCATTTTGTCAATCCTACAGTCCCAGACTGCCATACAGCATATTCCCTTGGGGTGACAGGGTAGGTGTGCTAGGTGTTCATGCCAATACTTTCTATCAGTATTGATCAGGTGGTGGGGATGCTGGCAGGGTGCTGCTTACAGCTAGGTACACACCTGCACTGCATGCTGCATTCTTTCGCTATTGCCATACACAGGTGGTGGTCATATTGTACCCATTCCCAACAGCAGGGATATGACCAGAGAGGTACCTGTGGGTGGTGTTTGGGTGAGTTGGGTGCATGTGTGCTATGGACACTACTTGCATCTGACTCACAGATATGCATGGGCCATCCCAGTTATGCTGGCTTGTGCAGGGACATCAGCTGTTTCCCAATACATCAGTCCTATCACCTTTGTGATCTGCAAGTGTTCGGCCAGACGACATTGGTATTCCCTATTACAAGCCCAGATAATGTGAGGCATACCTGCATGTACAATTCCAGGGGTGTGTCCATTTCACAGTTACACATTATATACTGTATGTCTGGAGTACTTTTCCCTGTGTACTGCTTGCATATCTAGCACAACAGTCATGCCATGTCCATCTTTCAGATGGTGACACATATTACCGCCATACATTTACAATGGCTTACTGCTAGCATGTGTTATACTGGGGAGCATTGTCTTTGGCACTGTAGTTGTGAGGACTTGGCCCTGTCATTGGCAGTACTGGGCAATGGCCACCAGGTCAAACCCCAATATGCATACATACTGACCACTCTCACACAATATGAAACACACACCAACCTAACACATACATACCTGCATATTGTACAAATGCTACAATCTATCCTGCTACCTTGGCTACTTCAGGTCATCTGTGCTCCACTGTTATTATACCAACACATACATGTTACTACATATCTACCTCAGATTGGAGGGGGGCACACCTGACTGTTACTACATTTCTAAATAGGATTGGGGGGCACAACTCACTGTTACTACATTTCTTCTTAGGACTGGGGGGCACACCTGACTGTTTCTACATTTTTACATGGGATTGGGGGAGGCACACCTGACTGTTACTACATTTCTACTTGGGATTGCGGGGGGCACACCCGACTGTTTCTATTTTTCTACACAGGATTGGGGGGGCACACCTGACTGTTTCAAACATTTCTACACAGGATTGGGGGAGGGGGCACACCTGACTGTTTTTACATTTCTACATAGGATTGGGGGGTACACCTGTTTCTACATTTCTACATAGGATTGGGAGGCACACCCGACTGTTGCTACATTTCTACTTAGGATTGGAGGGCCCACCTGACTGTTACAACATGTCTACTTCAGATTGGGGGCACACCAAACTGTTACTACATTTCTACATAGGGTTGTGGGTGGGAAACACCTGACACTTGTACACATTTGCTATGACTGTACTGGTATCAGGTACTCCATTTCATTCTGTATTCTAACCTATCATGCTGACTTGAGGCATATCACTGTAGTTCAGCTCTTAGGTTTGATTGACCTACATATCAGTTTCTGACTTCCTCCTCTTCAGAGCTAACATCCCACTACCTGACCTGCTGTAGTCTGTCTGTGTAGGCCTGGGGTAGGGAGGTTACCCATAGCCATCATTCAGAGGCCTTAGCATGGCCTTTGTTTGTGTTTGTCTACACCTGTCCTGCTATCTGAGACTGTTGTTGGGTATGTGAACCTCCCTGACTGCCATGTGTGTGCCATATGAACACACATGTGGCCCAGCACATTTCCTGCAGTGGGTTTTGTCGCCATGTGTAGTACTGGCTACTATGGTGACACCAGTGTTTGTTACAGATCTCATGGTGCCACTATAGGTGTCTACTATCTGCTGGCATCCCATTTAACCACCCAGTTCCCTTGCATGCTCACGTCCATAAGATAGATACAAGTAACAACATGTACTACTCCATTCGGCAATTGGTAAGGAGAGTGACATACCTTGTGGGTTTGCCAGTATTGAGGATGATGCTCGAGGGCTGCCTATACACTTCCTATACATGGTTGAGCACAGGTAGTGTCATGTTTGGCATCCTTTTTACTGTATGTGCAAGTCAGAGAGTGTTGTCATTCCCTGGGTCTTTCCTGTGTCAGTGTATGTGCTATGCATTGTCTTTTTGTCAAGGCCAGGGCATACTGGGCACACCTCCTTCTGCCTACTGGGGCTGGCTCAGGTTGTTCCTCCTCCGAGTCACTCTGTGCCTGTGCAGGCCTTGGCAATGGTGGGGGCTGTGTAGCACTGCCCCATGCTGTTCCTGCTGCAGCTGTTTCTGCAGGATCATATTGTGTAGCATGGCACATATGATGACAATTTGAGTACATGTACCTGGGGATTACTGCAAGGTTCCACCGGATGTGTCCAGCACCGGAACCATGACTTGAGCATCCCAAACACACGCTCTATTACAACTCTGGTCTGTGCGTGTGCCTCATTATGGAGTTCTTGTTCAGGTGTGTGTGCATTTCTGATGGGTGTCATCAGCCACAGCTCGAGCGTGTAACCAGCATCCCCCACTAGGTGACCGTAAGGGATGTCCCCCTGGCAAATCTCTGGTACAGCTGTGTCAGATAGTAACCACATGAGCGATAGGACCAGATAAAAACCAAAACTACAAAAAGCCAATCCTTAGTTTGAAACAGGCAGCTCCAAAACTCAAGTCCACTGAATAAAAATTTTATTCCAAAATTGTACGAAACAATAAACTCTTCCCAACAGCAATGGTAAATGGTAAGACAATGATAATCCAAATGGTGAAGTAAGAGCTTTTGTCTGCACACTTGTCAGACTTTATCAAACTGAAGACTCACTTCTCAAATACTCTTTTATACAATTAATAATCTAATTAACATTTAAGAACACAGACACAAAAAATATATTAAAATTAGTGCATCACTTTATAGACTATAAACTTTCAAATGTAAGTGTGATTGAGTCGAAGTACTAAAAAATATTAAATAATAATTTAAAAATAACAGCTGGTGTGATATACATTTACAATTTTCTAGCTCTTTGTTTTAAAACAGGTCGGAGAGACAAATACTCATTAATTCCTGGGGATTCAGTTGCATTTAAAGATAACTGCCAGTACATGTGGTCAGATGATCAGGGGGGCCAGAATGTGTTCAAGTTTGGAAGGGTTAAAGAGTGAGTTGACATTAATGATTTAAATGTTTGAAAATAGGGGGTACCCTATGGAGTGGATGATAAAATTCAAAGATGAGGTTTTAGCCGGGTGGGGTAAAAGGTACATTCCACTATTAGGACAGGAACAAGTAATAACTATTCCTGATGATAACCAAGTAGACAGGTTCACACATTCGATGGTGATAGAATTTACTTCCTTTGCTCAGCAAGTACAGAATATCCTTACTAAAAATTGGGTGATTTTGGAGGGTAATGAAGAGTTTTCCTATTTGTTGTGTAAAGGTCCACTTTTTACTAATAGGGTGGGCAAAAATATGAAATATTTATTGGAGCACCCCTCCACCTACATGAGTTCAGCTAGACCTACTATTAAATGTGGTACGTGTAATCAGTGTTCACTAATTTTGGATAGTAGTGAACAAAAATTGGGAGAACGGATAGGAACAGTCAAATTGGCTGGGGGCAACTGCCACACAAGAGGGGTGATATATACTGGCATATGTCAGAGTTGCCATAATTTTTATGTGGGGAAAACTGAAAGATCCCTTAGACAGAGAATATATGAACATGTATATGCCATGGAAACACAGAATAAGAACAACGCCCTTTTTAAACATTCACAATTATGCCCCAATTTTATAGGTTTTAAGTTTGTTATACTAGAGATAGTTAAAATGAATATAAGAGGGGGTGATTGGGGGAATGAGATAGAAACCAGGGGACTGCACTGACAGTTAACTTTAAATGCAACTGAATCCCCAGGAATTAATGAGTATTTGACTCTCTGACCTGTTTTAAAACAAAGAGCAAAAATGTGTAAATGTATATCACACCAGCTGTTATTTTTAAATTATTATTTAATATTTTTCAGTACTTCAACTCAATCACACTTACATTTGAAAGTTTATAGTTTATAAAGTGATGCACCAATTTTAATATATTTTTTGTGTTTGTGTTCTTAAATGCTACTTAGATTATTAATTGTATAAAAGAGTATCTGAGAGGTGAGTCTTCAGTTTGATAAAATCTGACCAGTGTGCAGACGAAAGCACTTACTTTACCGTTTGTATTATCGTTGTCTTACCATTTACCATTGCTGTTGGGAAGAGATTATTGTTTCGTAAAATTCTGGAATAAAATTGTTATTCAGTGGACTTGAGTTTTGGAGCTGCCTGTTTCACAGCTGCATCAGATGCCAGATGTGGGAATCATGATAGCTTCTAGGGCAGCCAGCACACACCTTCATTATTATGCCCTGGGCATCGCACATGACCAGGCAGTTGAAGGGGAAGCCCTTGCGGTTCATGTAGATTGTACCCCGCTCACGAGGTGGTGCTTTGATGCATATGTGTGTGCAGTCTATAGCACCCACTACCTCAGGGTATTCTGCTATTTGGTGGAAGAGATGCATATTGCTGGCCAACTCCTCACGGGTGTTGGGGAAATATACATGCTCACTGGCATGTGCTGACATGGCATCCAGGAACTGGTGGAGTACCCTGGATGCTGATGCCTGTGAGATCCCCATGATATCCCCATTTGGCCTTTGGAAGGTACCGGTAGCTAGTATTCTTAGGCCTACACATACCTTGGTCTCCAGTGGGATGGGTTCCCCTCTGTTAGTTCTGTGTGTGAGGTGTGGCTGGCACAGCTTAACAATTTTCTGTAGGAGGTCCCTGTCCACACTATAGTGCTCCACTATCTCCAGCTAATGTAGCCCCTGGTAGGTTACCCTGGGTCTGTACACTCTACTACGTCTCCTCACTGTGTGTTGGTAAGCAGCATTCTCATCCTCACCACCCTCAGCCTCTTCCACATGTTGATGTATGATAGCTATTGCAGCTCCTATCATTTTGTTGTTTTTGTTTGTCAAACTTCCCCTGCTTGTATACACCGGTGGTGTAGAGTATGTGGGAAAAGCCAGAGGGAAAGGTGTTTGCATAGTTTATAGTAGTGTTCTGGGCTGGACTGGTCTGCTGCCTGTGCAATTGGCTGATTCTGATACATTTCATCTGCCAGCTATGCTAGTTCTCCTAGATTACCTTCCTACTGCTGTTTTCCCTTCCCATTGCCTTCCTGTTTAAGCCGGGGGGGGGGGGGTGCAACACGCAAACACAGTGCTCAAATTTGCACAGAGCTGCTATTTCCTGGTTTACTTTTTTTTTTCCTTTAAAACCCAGTGCATGGCCCGCACACCCGCTTAGGCAATGTAAAGAGTGCTAGGTAGCCTCAGACACACCCATCTGCTAAGCTAAGAGCAAACCTGAGCCACAGGGCTTCAGTCCACTTACAGTATACCTGACACACACCCCTATGATGTCAGCTAACTCCTAGGCTTGCACCAAGCTATTCCTGCTCTTACACTGCTGGGTGCTGACTAGCATGCAGGGGAAATCTGGGATTCCCCTCATTTGCATAGGATTGTCTGCTAATGCATAGTTACAGGTCCTACACTGAGCCTCCCCCCTTAGCAACCACTATTCACTGCCCATGTTGTCTTCTGCCTGCCATTGAGTATAATGGCAAAATAGTGATTTTGGTTAGAATGCTTATTTTAGTTTTTTTTTTTATTTTTCTCCCGATCCCGTTTGCGTGCCACTGCCCTACGCTTAAACAGCTGAGATCAGCTAAAAAAAATTAAAAGTTAATCTTTTTATTTTTGCAACTGTTTTCCATGCCAATGGCCATATATTTGGCCATTGGCATACTTTCTACATAACATCCACCCTTTATTTGGAGCTGTCATGGCTCTATTTTGTAGTTTGCAGAAATGTACTCGGTTACTGAGTACATTTCTGCAGATTACACTAGTCCTGCACGGCCAGCTTCCAGCTCCCTGGATCACAGATTCACCTCATTTCCATGGATTTCACTTAAAAATGGGGTAATATGCATACAGGAGCTGAGTCCGTGCAGGACTAGTGCAGGAGCTCTCTTGCACGTCCCTACAGCTTATTCCTGGATCGCACGACAGACATATTGCCTGCTGGAGCTCCTGCACTAGTCCTGCACACCGTGCAGGACTTGCTGAATCTGGGGGTATGTCTTCTACATCCTATATCCATTTTGTGTGATGAAAACCAAACTGTCCCCACTCCTCTACCCTGATCTTCCCTTCTTGGATGAAAACTATGATTGCTCAAGATATGTACAGTTACATTTGTTGCCACATGCTACTCTGATTTGCTCTACCAGAATTGCCACTTATGTACAATGGATGTTTGCTGTTGTTCAGCCTTCTGTAGTCCACCAGGCCCTTTGGCTGCTGTTTCCTGTGCTCTTTAAGCTCTCTGGCACTACGGTTTCCAGGGAAACCAGTCCCCACACTTCTTTTTCTTTTTCTTTCATCCCGACAATTAGACTTCACACTATTTCACTTCAAATATAACTGTAACTACCTCTTTTTCAGCTTCCTGTTGTATATTTGAGGACAGTAACTACAGTCCTTGGAAGTGTGATTACAGGAGAAATATATACTAACTTTGAAATAGCTGTATCTCAGAGTATTACCATTTTTCTGAGGTACAACAATCTCAGAGTAGCTGGGATGTGTGATTGCAAGGTGGGGGGGGGTTGATCTTGAAAATATTTGAAAATATATGCTTCAAATGTGTAATTTAAAAAAAATTGCTGTTTCTTGTGTTAAATCTCACTTAATTTTTTGTCGCTTCAAGACTCATAAAGTCTTGAACGTCTGATAGGGTGCCTTTTCCTCAACTACATCTGAGG
Source organism: Protopterus annectens (assembly GCF_019279795.1). NCBI lineage: Eukaryota > Metazoa > Chordata > Ceratodontiformes > Protopteridae > Protopterus > Protopterus annectens. The sequence goes on from NC_056727.1 coordinate 163,906,395, forward strand.
ATACAATATAATAAATATTGCTATGTGCTCTGTAATAAAGTAGAACTGTGAAGTACAAGTGATACTCATAAACTATGAAACCTTGACTTGATGTTAAAGTTGGCTAAGCAGCCCTTACCTACCAAAATGTTATGGTTCAGTGTTTCTGGTAAGGTTATTATTTAATGGTCAGTGGTCTTACACTGCAGAATAATGTGTCAGTGTACTAGCTTTAAAGGTTATCACTGCTTTCTTTTTGCAAGGAATGTTGATGTTTCTCATTCTAAGTCTTATAATTTAGCGTTTTGATTTGTTAACACAAACATCTGATAGTTTTCAATATGGACTTCTTCTTAGGTGGTCTTTGTCACATTTTCTTCTTCATGCTGTATCTCCTTTAATGTTTTTTTTTTCTTTAGAACAGTACACAACTTCTACAAATGAATTATTTTCCATTGCATTTCAACATAGTTTTAGGTATAAGGCTGGTAATTGCAATATTTGATTATTTCAGAAGTTGAGTCAAAAATGAAAGGTATGTTTATAAACAAATACCTATTATTTCAAAAATGTCAGGGAATAGTTCTGAAAATGTATTGTGTTATTTTTTGTTGTTTTAATTACTAAGATACTATATTCAGATATTTGCCTATCAGCAACATGGTAACCAATGCAATAAAGTCACATAGTGAATAAACAAAAAACAATAATAACCAGACCACCATCAGTACATTCCAAAACTTTTATTAACTATGGAAAAAATTAACCATGGGAAAAATCCATTAGCATATTCTTGCTAGCTACAAGTCATAAACTAGGATACCTATACATCATACCTGAAGTTACTAGAATCACTCACCATCCAGCCCAATACCATACTCATGGATGATTTTATCTACCCTTCCAATAATTGGGAGGCATAAACAACCACTAACATGGAAGCCTAAAGATTTCTTGGCTTTGTAAATTCAAATGCCCTGGAGCAGCTAGTCTGCATTCCCACTGGGAAACAAGTATGCTAGATCTGTTAATCACAAATATGGGAGAGTGTTGCACACCCTACCATGATGTCCTCACTGGTAAGATCAGATCACAAAGCAGTCTTCCTTGAAATAAAGATAAAACAAGTCCCACCACCTAACCCAAAAAATTTAAGAACTTCTCTAAGGTAAATTATCCCTGATAAGGGACAGCATAACTAGTTTCCAAGCTCCCCCAAATTAAAAAAACCTCTGCAGAGGCATACACAAAAGCCCTGTGTGACCATATAAGCAACTGCATAGAAACGGCAGTACTAGACTGAAATAAACAAAGGTTAAACTGCAAATACAAGCCACCCTAGTGGACCCCCTGCTATTAATATGTTGTATATTAAAAGAAAGAAAATCATGTTGAGGAGTAAGAGGGAATGTGCGCAACAGAGAAAAAAAATTCCCTCATTAGTCTAAACAAGTGAATCAGAAAACTAGTCAAATATCTGAAATCAAACTTTGAGGTAAAAATAGCCTCCAAAGTTAAGGATAACCATAAACCATTTTTCAGTTATGTCCACAATATTAAGGGAAACACTTGTCAATGTGCAGAATTAGTTGTAGATAGCATCACCTATACTTAGTCAGAAGATAAAGCAAATCTGCTGGCTGACAAATTCAGCTCAAATTTTACAACACCATCAACCCTAGCTTTCCCCCTATAAATACCCTCTACCATTCCACCACCAATTATCACCAAAGAACAGTTTGCCACTGCTGTCTCTAAAGCTAAATATGCGGCTTCAATGAGGCCTGACAGTATAGCAGGTTGCCTGTTAAACAGCGTAAATCAGGACTTGTCAGGCACATTAGGATCTCTGTCCACAGCCTCCAGACTGGCTTTGTCCCAGGAGAGTGAAGGACAGCAACAATCATCCCTCTGTGTAAAGGGGAACCATCTACTGACCCAGGAAATAAAGACCCATAAGTTTGACTAGTCTTACATGTAAGGCCATGGAAAGAATAATCATGGACCTGATAAATAATGACATAGGAAACCTCCAAACACTGGACCTGACCCAGTTCTGATTTGTCAAGGGCAGGTCATGCCTATTGAATCTGGTGTATTTCTTTGAGAAGGTCACTAAGGCCATGGATGAGGATAAAACAGTACATACTGCCCACCTCAACCTGGCCAAGACATTGGACTCTGTTCCCCACTCAGGTATTATAAATAAACTCACAAAGCTTGGCATAAATCCCTATGTCACCAGATGGATAGCCAATTGGTTCATGGACAGTACACATTTGGTTAAAGTGGGTGAATCCAGCTCCATCAAGAGGCCAGTTACTAGTGGTATGCTACAGGGCTCAGTACTGGGACCACTCCTGTTTGGAATATACTTTTCTGAAGTCAAGGCTAATGTGGAAGGTCTCTGGATGACATCGTTTGCTTTCTACTGCAAGCTGGGGGCAATCATCGAATCCCTTAATGATGGTGATAGCCTTTAGGAGGGTCTAGATCTGACAAATAATTGGTGCCAGAACTATGGCCTAAAACTAAATACAAAAAAATGCACTATCATACCATTTGGGAAGTTAAATACCCATGCAAAGTACAACATCAGTAGTACACTCCTAAGACTAGACTCAGAGGTAAGAGATCTAAGTACACAGATAGATAGTAGCCTGAACTTTGAACTTTGACTGTCATGTGTTCTCTGTGGTGATAAAGCCCTTCTTTGTGACATAACTTATAAGTAGAAGTATCGCATCTAGATCCAAGGAAATTGCAGTCCCACTGTAGTCAGTCCTCATTAGACCAATTATCTAGTACAATGTGCCATTTGGCATGCACTTGACTAGGCACTTACAGCAGATGGAGTGATCTGAGAGGTTCCTCACAAAGAACATACTGGGAGTAAACAACATGTCCTATGTGGATAGACTCAAAGCCATATCCCTTTACTCTGTCTCCTACCAACTATTAAGGGGTGACCTACGCCTAACCTACAGGGCACTCACAAATCCAGCCCTGATGGGCTGTTACATATCTGCAAGTCAAACAGCAGAACAGTCACCTGATATAGGGATCTAAACCTAGACAATGACCCAAACAAAACATGCTGGAGAGACAGATATGTATCTCCATGAGTATCCCTTTTTTGGACCAGGCTTCCTATTCATATTAAGCAGAGCCCTTCCTTGGCCCTCTTCAAATGCAATTTGGATAAATGGATGGGGAATCACAAATTCACATCTAGTGTAGTGTCCATGTCCCTTATGGACAGGGCAATCTGTAAGATACTCAAGGCAGAAGGACAAATCCATGCCATCTTCTTGTCCACTGGGACCATATATTTGGGTAAAATTGGGTTATATATTGGCTAGGCTTGTAAGGGCTGTTAAGCCATTAGCCTGGTAATCTCCTATGGATCTATGAACCTTTGAACTAGATTAACTGCTTTCATCTCCTAAGTCTACAAAGATTTCATCAGAATCCTTCCTAGTTTCTAGGAGAGATACTTATTAACCTATGCAAAATGGGAAGCTAAACCATGAATGACTAAAGCCTAGCTTCTGAGAACTTGATATGGTGCTCTGGTTTTGTAATTAGTAAACACAAGAAATTTTAGTCAGGAAATGTAACAAAGTCAACCAGCTGAGTGAGATATATGCACTGAGTGCACTGCTGATGGTCTCATTATTGTTTTTTGTTATTCACTATGTGACTTTACCATGCTTTGCTGGTTACCATGTTTCCAGTTACTGGACTGCACCCCCCAACAAACTAAACAAAACCTCTTGTCATTTGTCGGCTTCTCCAGCACTTGGGCACCTAATCTAATCTGGCTTGTCTGGGTTGCAGTCAGGGCTTTATCACTGTGTGCCACAGATTTAAATATTGTGGATTTCTTAGTTTAAGTTTGGTATCCACGTAAATATGACTGTTCTTGGGAAACATTACCACTTACTTGTTGTTGTTGTTGTTGTGTCTTTCGGCTTTTCCCGGTTAGGGGTCGCCACAGCGGAACTCTGGTCCGCTAATGATTGGCAGTAGATTTTTATGTGCCGTGTTGCCGTCCCTGACACACAACCTTCAACAAAGGTACGCCCATTCACGCATGTCTCCACACAGAAGACGCTCTAGCTGAGAATCGAACAGGACAACGTCTTACTATGAGGCGACAATGCTACCACAGCACCACCACCACAGTTATTAGTGCAAAATTAGTACATCACATTCAGAGTCCACACAGTGAAGGAACAGACCATACTGCTTACTGTTTTATGTGAACTCCGCAGATGGTGCCTGGTAAAGTATGCCTTGAATGTGGTTCATTTCAGATACTATATGTAAAGCATTTTTCGTACATGTATAAGTGTGTGTGTGTGTGTGTGTGTGTGTGTGTGTGTGTGTGTGTGTGTGTGTGTATGTGTGTGTATGTGTATCTATCTGTAAGGTCTGTTTGTCTGTCTAATTACTGACCATGTAGATTTACTGAGTTCACAAGCTCACTTTATCATGGACAAAAGAGAATGTTGTTTATTATGTGCAAGGATGTCTTTCCTATGAGTTTTGTCTAACTGCTGAACTTCTTACTTGTATATAACTGTATTATGTTCTAAACTATTTAATGTATAAGGTAGCATTCTGGTCATAAGATGCTAACAGCATTTCAGTGGTTGAGTTCTAACAACATCCACATGAGAAAGTTTTCATATATGAGCAAGTCTCTTAAATAAACCCTGACTCCTAGCCCAGCTGAAACTAGTCTTACTGGTATATCCCAGTTATAAAACAATGCAAATTACATGCATAAGAGGGCATTGGTTAGGTAGTATATATAGTTAATATGATACATTTAAAAAAAGACTGAAAGCATAAAGTGGCCAAGGCAAATTTCCACATAATGAGTGATATTAAAAAAGACTACTAAAGACCTATGACCTGTGTGTAAATGTACCACAGCTTCTTTTAGAAGTAAGTGGTGGGTTTTGAACTTTCACCACAGGTGACTTCAAACCACAGTCCCTATAACCTCAAAAATACCACCAAAAAGGTCATAAGCTTGACATTCATATGCAGATACACTGTAATCAACAAAACATTCAGCATAAAAATATCTACAGACTGGGTGCAATTCATCCATTCATATCTCTGAAGTGCAATTTAAAAAGTAAAAACAAACGTTTTTAGCAAACAATTGTTAATAGTCTTAAAATTAAATAATATTTCAGGTTATTGATAGCACAACATTTATTGTACATGAAAACTAGCTATAAAATGAGTAGTATTTCATTTACTTTTTTTTTCAGATAAGTAACAAAATCCAGAAAAAAATCACACAGTCCTGTATGTCTTTTCAAATATAAATGACTTTAAAACAAGGACACAGATTACTGTAAGCTTATCTTTTGTTCACTATATCTAGAAAGGAATGGTGTTGTGTGCAAAGGACCTTTTCTTAAATGAGTAAAAGTATGAAAAGGATTTCCAGTTTTTAAACAAACTACAATTGACTCTAAAACAAAACTGTTTTAATGCCTTACAAATCCAGTATATGTTTAGCACAAAACAGTCTATAAAATGAGTGGTATTTTGTTTACTTATACAGTATAAGTTTTGTTTTCTCAAAAAGAAAATCATAGAAGTCACACATTTTACACCATCCTTTCTTCCATAAATGCAGAGTATGAGACAAATCAGGTTATGACTCATTACCCCAGTCTTTAACACAATGCCAAATGCGATATCAGATCTCTGAGTATATCAGGCCCCTCAGTACATCAGGCTCCATTGGCTAAAGAGTAATTGTGGAGGCCTACATGTGTTTCTGAAGCTATTAGTATAAACCTATGAACCTATGAACCTATATATCTATTGCCATAGCCGGCCTTAGGCATAGGCCAACTAGGTGGCTGCCTAGGGCACTGCTTTAGCAGGGATGCTTTTCCAGTAATCTGGATGCTGTAGGTAGACCAGCATGGGGGCACTGAGTGGGGTTGGGGAGGGGGGGCGCTGTGGAGACCTTTTGCCTAGGGCACCAGTTAACCAAAGGTCAGCCCTGTTCATTGCTATGTCATTAGTTGCCTCCTTCATAAACAGGGGAAACACTGTAATTATGATTAAAACAAAAGCATGGACTGGACTTTAGTAGCACAGCTTCCCCAGCATGCTCCATCCCATATTTTCAGTACTAATAATGCATACTTGTCAGAGTTCTACCTCTCATGTATGTTGGCCTTATTATGGACAAATTACAGGTGATGCTGTGGGGATATTCAACTTTGAGGGAGACCTTAGCCACTCAAGAGATGTTCAGCTTACACTGGGATTAGGTAATGAGATTAAGTACCATGTTCTGAATCTCGTTAGCTCTTCATGGCATCAGATATATTCCATTTACTTGCAGAACTGGTATAACATCAGATAATGCTAGCTATACCCTACCAATATCACATCATACTAGGAGAAGCTGGATTTTATATTTGGGTTGCACTTCAGGATGGTAAAGGCCAACATAACATTACAGCTATTGTACTGGAAGCCAGGCCACAGGTTATTTTTCCACAGTTCATCTAGAAGGCATTCCATCAACAGAATATTTATCCTAATTTATTTATTTATTTTATTTGTCTTTTGATAACCGTGAAAGTCTGAGTGAGCCAATGGCCCATTTTCAGTGGAGGTCTGGGGAGAAAAGCGCCACACAAATTCAAAAGCATTTAAACAGCAGTTGAGTAATTATATACAAGGAGTGAAAGCCCTGCAAGAGATTATACATTTTACAATGATTTGGAGAGAAAGGCTTTACAAATATACACATAAAACATTTTACAGTAGCTGAATAGTAATTATATACAATGGAGGAAATCCCCACAACATATAAACAGATTGAAATACATTTACATAAATATTAAAAATCCAATATGTAATGCAAGTAGCAGGACACACTGCAGAAGTGGATAGTGTCTGTCAAGCAAACTATTACATAGCTATTCAAAATATTGACTATATTTCTAATAATGTATGGAGGTGAAAAATATTGGGTATTCTGCTGCCAAAATAGACAGAGGAATAGAATGAGAGAAAAAGGAGTAATCAGCAGGAGGGACAATTAAAGACATGGAGAGAGAAAGAGGGTTCATTATTATTAGAAAGATGAGAAAGTTATGGAATAATAAGAGATAGGAAAATAAATACTAGTAAGTGTTGACTGAAGAGGTAGAAGAGCATACTGTCTCAAACAGAAGTATTTAAGAGTGACAACTTATTATTTTAGACTCTAATACATATGATATGCATGACATTTGTGTACACTAATATATTTCAACTAATTTTAAATTTGTATTCCTAGCTTTGGGGTGCCCTTAGCTTTAATTAGAATGTCACTCTCCTCACTAGATGCATTTTTATATTCCTCAAGCATTCCATGATGAGAATTATACAATTCCATGTTATTAGTCTGAATGGCTGGGATTGCTGTTCCTAGTGACAAGGCATGTTTAAGTAGCCGCAAAGGAAAAAGAAGCAAGACTATAATCACTGTCAAAAACTCAGCTTATTAACTGAAAGGTAACATGGATCAACTCAAGAGTAAAAACTAAGACTGAAATAAGCAGCTGTGAGAATATATTTTAAGTAAAGTTTATTGCAAAATGATGCACCATATCATTTATCTCACTCTGGTAATAAATCAAGACAGTGCACAAACTTAAGCGTTATTGTTTAACTCCATCTTCTCTAATGAATGTCACTCGTCGTTTCCTCCACTGCTTAACATTCACTCAGATCTTATCTGGTGTGTCTTACTAGCATGCAGTAAGGATTACGAAATTAAAATAAAATGGGGTTTCCTATTTTACTGTTTACATGGAACAAAGCATTGTTTTGCTGAAAATGAAGAAGCATTCTTCTCGTGAAGTACAGGACACTTTCCTCAGTGTTGTATGTATCAAAATAATAAAGCTACAGAGTGATTTTGTAACATCGGTAACACTTGTAAGTATATATTTGAATGAATACAAAAGGAAAAGCATGTTATAAATTGGCAGGTTGTTTGAATGGAAGGTAATTAGAACATGCTTTGATCAAATAAAAAAAAACTGCCAGTGAATAAATTGTTGAAAAAATATTGTCATCTGATATTGTTATAAGCTTGTATTCACCCATTGCTTTGTAGGCTCAGAAAAGAATCTTACATACTAGTTAATCAGCATAGCACAGGATAAGGACGCTTCCATAAGCTTCCCCAATGTGACTCACCAAAAGTGAAACTTGAGGTGAACCCTAAAGCAAAGGTTTAATATTCTAAATCCAAAAAAAAAGTAAAGTTTGCTGCACTTTTTAACTACTTAAATCCCAGAAATACCTCTAGATACCTGCAGTCTACATGACATTTATCAGTACCTGGAAAAAACTTGAGAACAGAGAGGTGAAAAATGCTGAATGGGAGTGTGATACCGCCAGCCCGGCTATCTGGAATTTTGTAAATATGTCTATGTCATTTGTAAATATTGATATGATGTATACAAAACTGTATGTTATGTACTGAGCTAAGATGTAGCCACAGCATACCTTGCTGACTTAGAACACAAATGCATATAAACTATATACCTGTACAAATGTATGTTTTAACAGTAGAAACTAGAACATAAAAGGGTTAACTTGCAAAACTTCAAGAAAATAAGCTGAAATTGTTTTATGATTGTATCTCTCAGTTTCAGTGGAGCAGACACAATGTCTAGAACTAGCAGTTTTTCTATTGTCTTGAAAGAAAAGTAATTACTAGATTTAAATGTAAACTGTTTATTGCTTTATGACTTCCTAGCCACTACACAGTAATGAGCAAACATCTGAGAGGTATGTATTTCTCACACAGGGATGTTAAATTCTAAGTTTCTGTTTAGCCTGGAAACTGAAATCAGGTGACAAAGAGTGATGTCATCCAAGCTAACCCCAGCAGTAATATTTGATATTGATTTAAGAACTCTCTCAGAGAGAGACTGTGCATTTAGTATTTCATCTTGGGCCTAGCAAGAACATCCACTCATTAGCATCATCTGCACTTGTCTGTCTGTAAGTACGATTAAGGGCATAGTATCTCTTTTAGATATAGATAGGAATATAGTAAAGATTCGTTTAGATGTTTTCTGTATTTATTTGAGTCTGCCCTGCAATGTTGTTTTAAAATATTTCCTGTGATTCTGACTTCTGAACTAACTGTGTTTATTTTCTGAGCATTGTCTTGTTCCTTTATTATTTATTATTAAATATATTTAAACCTATCTTTCTGGCTGATTTGTGAGACATATTTAAGCTCTTAGAGTACTTGCAAATGTATTTGGTGACACTGTACAGGCCACTCCTAAATAGCCTTACAAGTCTTGGTCAAAACTACCATTTGATAATAGTAACATTACACAGTAGGATTGGGCACCCTTTGTAAGGGCCTTATAGTAGCTGATAAGTAGATGTTGGTGGCTGTGACGACCGTGCCCTGGCCCAGCAATCAAGGAGCCTCAATCCCACCACTGCCACCACTTGTGATGACTGTGCCCTGGCCCAGCAATCAAGGAGTGTCAATCCTCACCACTAACACCAGGGTGGTCATCTCATAGCAAAGAGGAAAGGATAACTAATACACACAGTAAAGTACAATTTCCCTTAAGTGCACACAGAGATCACAGTCAGTCTGAGGCTGGTTGCTCCCTTGCTCACCAGGTCCTCAATAAGACTCCGCACTGGCACAGCTATAGGGTCCAGGTCTCAGCCTAGCTGGGCAAGCTAGAACCTCCAGTACCCTCTCTGTCCAACCAGTGCTTCATGTCCCTGCCAAGTAGCTGACACAACACACACACACACTTTGAGATAAGTATTTATACAACTTCACACACACTCCTGGGAAAGGCTGACACAGATTCTTCAGCTGTGCCCCTTTACCCAGACCATATGGTAGTAATCCCTGCCACCACCCAGCTAATAATATCAGCTACTAAAAGACCCTTAAAAGGGTGTCCAGTTATTATTGTGCAATATTATTATCCAATGGTAATGTGACTATTCAGTCTAAGCTTATTGGAAGGTCTTAGACAGTAAACTCTATAAATATATAATGTACTCTAAAGCATAATTTATCTCTACGTAAACCAGCCACAGGTAGTAAGTTTTAAAAATATTTAATAATAAATAATTAAAACACAAGACAAAAGTACTACACCACAGAGATATCTAAGAGTTCAGAGATCACACAGAAACTTAAAATAATACAGTAGGACAGGTCTGATTTCAAAGAAAAATACCTAATTAATCTTTACTAGCTTTAACTATTCCTACAAGAAATCACAGTGCTAGAAACTTACATGTGAGCTTAGGCAGAATGCTGAGTTAGAGATCCAAGATCAAAATGACTCAAGTCGCTTGTGAGAAATAGTATTTAAACATTACTAACAAACATGTCTGCTGGGTCCCTCCCCAATTACATCATGTTGACACTTAGGTTTTCCCAGGCAAACAAACTGCATTATTTAGCAATTTAACACCTGCTCAGAAACTTACAACAATAGAAACCATTTGACATGTATATTCTAACAGAAACCAGAGCAGTAAAGTACCATCCACATGTAAATTCTGGTCATAAACTTTAGCCTTAAAACAATGGGCATGAAACCTTCATCCAGACACAGTGGAGCCGAATTCTAACATGAAAGAATCATAACATGCTTCACTGGGCCAGTACAGTACAATGTTGCCACATATTTTGCAATTCCTCATTTCACAGTATTCTTTTACATTCAAGAAAACATGCCTGTATTTTACATTTATTTACAAATGCCAGAATTATATATCAAATTCTATTTGACTAGGCTGGCAGCCTTCACCCATCTCTCCCCAATTGCCACAGTGGCAGTGATAACTGCCTTATAGTCTGGGCAGAAGGGGGCATAGCTAGAAAACCTGTGTTAGCTTTCCCCAAGAGTATCTGTGTGTTTGTATATAAATCAAATCTCAAAGTGTGTGTGTGTGTGTGTGTGTGTGTGTGTGTGTGTGTGTGTGTGTGTGTGTGTGTGTGTGTGTGTGTGTGTGTGTCAGCTACTTGGGCATGGACATGAAGCACTGGTTGGACAGAGAGGGTGCTGGAGGTCTTGGCTTGACTCCTCAACTGAGATTTTCACCCTATAGCTGTGCCAGTGGGGAGTCTCATTGGAAATATGGAGACAAATGGAGAAACAGCCCCAGACTGACTGTGGTCTCTGTGTGCTCTTAAGGGAAATTGTACTTTACTGTGTGTGCACTTGTAATCCTCCCATTGTGTACATCCCTCACTGTTGCCAGTGATGAGGATTGAGACTCCTTGATTACTGGGCCAGTGCAGGGGCTTAACAGGGAGAATTACCTACTAAGTCTTAGAAAATGACCAAAAAAACAGAATACCCTGTCACTGGGTAGAAACACAAAATCCCTTTGGACAGACATAAGGCCTATGATTTGTTCTTTTTTAAAATAAATTTCTGGCCTTCTCCACTCCATTGCGTACCTTCTGACTGACCATCTACTGCTTTCTGTTCCAATTACTTCTAAACTTTACATCCCTGGTATAATCCTCCAGGGCTGAGGCCACTGTAGAGATAGGTGGTTGGGAAGGAGATGAGAAAATGCAGAGTAGAGTCTCTGTCAGTGTTATGTAGATGTTAGAAATTATTTTGGTATCTCCTACCTGGGTGGGGCTGCTGACATCTAACATATTACTGCAGGTCCACCATGTTATGCTAGATTCTTAAGTATACTCTATTTTCCATTTGTGGCATTCTCCCATCCTCACCCCTCATTACTGGGAGAGTGCGTCCTTCCTACCTAAAGTATGGGAGCTGATAAAATGTTGCTCCATTCCACACCACCGTCAATGGCTCCTCCAGTGACAGATCTATAGTTTATTCTTCTGGTATCATGGGTGCCTAAACATGTTTATAATTATTATAAGCTCTCCATGCCATGTAACTGTAGAAGTTACAGGATTTTAGTCTATTTCATGTATACATTTACTTCTGCTAAAGCAAGTTGAAGTGTTGCAGATACTGTATATGTCTGGAGTGGGGGTCTCCCTTAAGTTCCATGACTGATGCTGGTAGATCATCTTGGAGTACTCACTCATGATGGAAGTCCTAACTGTTACTGTAAAACACGAAGCTGGAAATGGCTCCAAGCTGAGTTCAGCAGTGTGTTTATGCTGGACAGTAACTGTAAGTGTAAATGCAAAGAAGAGAAGTAAAATCAGGATGCAGAAATGAAATTGTAGAAAGTAGAATGGCAATAGAGATGTACATATGATAACTCAGAGATTTGTTGTGACATGGAGTGCACAGGGAAGTCAGGACTCAGCAACAATTTGAGATTCCAAGACTTGTTAGTGCAAGTCCCAGAATAATGAAACTGAAGTTCTGAAAATGCAGACTTATCATATACTACATCAGAGATTGTTTTTCCACTGAATATTCTCTTTTTCCAAGGTATGGTGATGTTGGATTTGGTATTTATATAAATTGGGAAGTGTAGGGGGCTTATCATCCCCCCAGCTTTAAAATAGAAAAATGTTCAACATTCACTGTCCTCCTGTGCTTTCATTTTTTTGTTATTTTTGGGGTTCACTCTTATGAGTCCTGACAGTTCAATAGGGACCAAGGGACTCATGTGAGGTCAATTCTTGTAATGTTAGCAGAATCTACTCTCCCATAAAGAAATGTATTCACAGAAAAAACTGGGAAATGACTTTAAAAAGTTATATTCATGTAAAGATATTCAGTGATGTAAAATTACAAGGGGACTACAAAATTTGACTTGATGGCTGTGATGCCCTATCCCAAAGTCAGAAGGGAACCAAGTACTGTTAATATGAATAAATATTAAATAGCCACTTGAGGCAATTGTTGAAGGATCAGAGTGTTTGTACTTTCACATCCAAGGGTTGTTTAAAAATTAATAATGTAAACCGTCCTCAGCTTTTTGTGTCCTAAATATATAAAACATTAGTTACAAGAATTCAACAAGGTGTCATGAGATATCCTAACAAAAATAATAATATCAAGAGATTTTTAACCTATTAAGGAATAAGAAGTGAGCTGCAGCTTTACGACATTCCTGCAAGCATGTCAGCCATGTAGACATTGGTTAAAATCCATCAAAGAAAATTTCTTATTAGATACCTGTATAGTTCTTCAGCCAAAGGCAAGGGAAGACCATAGATACACTTTTAACTTCAGAATGTCAGACAGAAATGATTGTCCCCTGGATTCTCTATAGCTTGCACTGTGTGCAAAATCAGTGCAGGAGCTCAAGCTGTCAATATGGCTGCCGTGCGATCCAGGAAGAACCTTCAGGGGCGTGCACAAGCGCTCCTGCACTAATCCTGCACGGACCAAGCCCCTGTATGCAAATCACCCCATTTGCAGGTGAAAGCTATGCAAATGAGGTAATTTTGCAATCCAGGAAGCTTGCAACCAGCCGTGCAGGACTAGTGCAATCTCAGAAATGTACACGGTTAGTAACCGAGTATCCAAAACAGAGCTGTGACAGCTCAAAATAAAGGCTGCATATCATGTAGTAAGCATGCCAGTGGTCAAGTATAAGGCCATTGACATTGAAAACAGTGAAAAAAATAAAATAATCAACTTTTTTTTTTTAGCCGATCTCGGCTGTTTAAGAATAGGGCAGCGGCATGCAAACGGGATCGGGGGGAAAATAACAAATAAACCTAAATTAAGCATTCTAACTAAAATCAGTATTCTGCCATGCAAGTCAATGGCAGGCAGAAGACAACATGGCCAGTGAGTAGTGGTTGCGAAGGGGGGAGGCTCATTGTGAGACATGTAACTACGCATTAGCAGGCAATCCTATACAAATGAGGGGAAGGATAATGAATCCCAGTTTCCCCCAGCATGTGAGTCAGGCCCCAACAGTGTAAGAGTAGGAATAACGTGGTGCAAGCCTAGACGTTAGGTGACATCGTGGGGGGGGGGTGTCAGGCATATTGTAAGTGGATTGGAGCCCTGTGGCTTGGCTTTGCTACTAGCTTAACACAGCTAAGCTAGGGGGGTGTCTAAACCTGCCTATTACTTTTTACAATGCCTAAATGGGTGTGCGTGCCATTCACCGGGTTTTAAAGGCAAAAACAAAAGTTAAACCAGGAAATAGCAGCAGTGTGCACATTTGTGCACTCTGTTTGCATGGCATGCCCCCGGGCTTAAACAGGAAGGCAATGGGAAGGGAAAACAGCAGTAGCCAAGGAGAACTAGCACAGCTAGCAGGTGAAATGTATTGGAATCAGAAAATTACACAGGCAGCAGACCAGCCCAGCCCAGAACACTACTATAAACTATGCAAACACCTACCACTATGGTTTTTCCCACACTCTATACCACCGGTGTAAACAAGCAGGGAACTTTTAACACTCACAACAGCAAAATGATAGGGGCTGCAATAGCTATCATACAACAATGTATGGAAGAGGCTGTGGGTGGTGAGAATGTGAATGCTGTCAACCAAACCACAGTGAGGAGACGGAGAAGAGTATACAGACCCAGGGTAACTTACCAGGAGCTACATGAGCTGGAGATAGTGGAGCACTATCGGGTGGACAGGTACCTCCTACAGCAAATTATTGAGCTGTGCTGGCCACACCTCACACACAGAACTAACAGAGGGGAATCCATCCCAGTGGATACCAAGGTATGTGTAGGCCTAAGAATACTACCTATAGGTACCTTCCAAGGCCAATTGGGGATATGATGGGAATCTTGCAGGCATCAGCATCCAAGGTACTCCCACCAGTTCCTGGATGCCATGTCAGCACATGTCGGTGAGCACATATATTTCCCCAACACCCGTGAGGCGTTGGCTAGCAATATGCAACTGTTCCACCAAATAGCAGAATACCCTGAGGTAGTGGGTGCTATAGACTGCACGCACATATGTATCAAAGCACCACCCGGTGAGCGGGGTAGGATCTACATCAACCGCAAGAACTTCCCCTCCGTCAACTGCCAGGTCATGTGCGATGCCCAGGGCATAATAATGAATGTGTGTGCTAGCTGCCCTGGAATCTATCACGATTCCCACATCTGGCATCTGATGCAGCTGTACCAGAGATTTGCCACTGGGGACATCCCTGACGGTCAGCTAGTGGGGGATGCTGGATACACACTGGAGCTGTGGCTGATGACACCCATCAGAAATGCACACACACCCAAACAAGAACTCCATAATGAGGCACATGCACATACCAGAATTATAGTAGAGCGTGTGTTTGGGATGCTCAAGTCATGGTTCTGGCACCTGGACACATCCTGTGGAGCCTTGCAGTACTCACCAGCTACATGTACCCAAATTGTCCTTGTATGTGCCATGCTACACAATATGACCCTGCGGAAACAGCTGTAGCAGGAACAGCACAGGGCAGGGCCACAGAGCCCTCCATCATTGCCCAGGCCTGCACAGACACAGAGTGACTCAGAGGAGGAACAACCTGAGCCTGCCCCAGTAGGCAGAAGGAGGTGTGCCCAGTATGCCCTGGCCTTGTCAAAGAGGCAACATGTAGCACATACCTGATGCAGGAGGGACCCAGGGAATAACACCTCTCTCTGACTCTCACATACAGTAAAATGGATTCCAAACATTACACTACCTGTGCTTAACCATGTGTAGGGAGTGTACTATGTGCATCCAACATAGGCAGCCCTGCAGCACCACCCTCAATACTGGGACACCCACAAGGTAAATTACTCACACATGACAGTCAAGGGGGTTCACATACCCAACAACAGTCACAGCCGGCAGGACAGGTGTAGACAAACACAAACAAAGGCTGTGCTATGGCCTCTGAATGAGGCCTATGGGTAACCCCCCCCCAGGCCTACACAGACAGACTACAGCAGGTCAGGCAGTGGGATGTAAGTTCTGAAGGGTAGAAAGTCAAAAACTAATATGTAGGTAAATAAAAGCTAAGATCTGTAGTACACTGATATGCCTCTAGTCAGCATAATAGGTAAAAATGCAGAACAAAATGGAGTACCCAGCATACCAGTACAGTCCTAGCAAATGTGTACATGTGTCAGGTGTGCCCCCCCATCCTATGTAAAAATGTAGTAACAGTCAGGTGTGCCCCCCAATCCTGTGTAGAAATGTAGAAATAGTCAGGTGTGCTCCCTATCCTATGTAGAAATATAGTAACAGTCAGGTGTGCCCCCCAATCCTGTATAGAAATGGAGAAATAGTCAGGTGTGTCCCCCATCCTATGTAGAAATGTAGTAACAGTCAGGTGTGGCCCCACTAATCCTGCTTAGAAATGTAGAAATTATCAGGTGTGCCCCCCATCCTATGCAGAAATGTAGTAACAGTCAATGCCAAATGATCAACGGATACCCTGCAGACACTGCATGCTACCTGCAAGTGTACAACACAAAGGTCAGCACTGCAGTACAAACTACCTGGACTCGATCCACACATTCAGTACAGATGGGTATACTGGGCATGCCCACATACTTAGAGAAATGGTGGAAATGTCAGTCAACAACATACTGAAAGGTCATATTGGGCATGCTCACACACTTAAACACATGAAGGCCATGTCTGCAAACACCAGTGGACCAGACATATCTGGCAGCCACAGATGTTAGTGCAGACACTCCTCAGTATGCACCACTCATGCTCTGCACACACAGTGGATAGGAATACAGGCATATATGTAAGGACAACATACTATAATAAGCCAAAGGTAGATGTACATAGATGTGTGGAAGAGGGTGACTGTGACAAGGAGCCATCCAGGCCTGTCCCACCCGGCACACAGCCAAAGGGCCACAACCACACAAAGGTCAGATGTCACTCACTGCAGATACTAGCCACCGGTATCTGTCAGCATTACAGACTATGTGGTGCATGTGCTAGCTGCACAACATGACTGTACAAGGAAATAGTCATCTAGCAGCTGTATACATGTACCTGTGAAATATGACCCAGTTTGTGCCCGCATGTGGTGTGTCAATCCCTAGATGAATGGGTTATGGCCCATGCACACACACTGCCCTCCCCATAGCCCTACTATGACAAGCATGCTGAGGTCATTCACTGTGAAATACACCTTTGGGAGAGTACAAGCTCAATAATCTCCATGGCACATCCCATAACTGTGTACTGCTGTAGTGTGATAAACTAGTTAGATAGGAGTTCCATTTCCAGACATGGCAACTGTGTGTTTGTGTGTGTGTCTGTCTGTATAAAAAGCAATGCTTTTTTGGGGTGGTCACACTCCCTACAAATGAAATGCTCTACTTTGGTAAGGCTGCTAATGTCATCCACCTAGAAATACACCTTTGGAAGGGTTGAAGCCCAGTAATCTCCATGGCGTGTCCAATAACTGCATACTGCTGTAGTGTGATAAACTAGTTAGGTAGGAGTTCCATTCCCAGACATGGCAACTGTGTTTGTGTGTCTGTGTGGAGAGAGCAATGCATTTTAGGGTAGTCACACTCCCTACAATTTGAATGTTCTACTTTGGCAAGGCTGCTGATGTCATCCAACTAGAAATGCTCCTCTGGGAAGATCATCGCCCACTAATCTCCGTAGTGCATGTCATAACTGTGCACTGCTGTAGTGTGATAAATTAGTTAGGTAGGTGTTCCAATCCCATACTTGGTAAGTGTTTGTATGTGTGTGTCTGTCTGTGTAGAGAATAATGCTTTTTAGGGTGGTCACACTCCTTACAACTGAAATCCTCTACTTTGGTAAGACTGCTGATGTCATCCACCTAGAAATACACCTCTGGGAAGGTTATAGCCCAGCAATGTCCATAGCGTGTGCCATAACTGTGTACTGCTGTAGTGTGATAACTTAGGTAGGAATTCTAACTCCAGTCTTGGCAAGTGTGTGTCTGTCTGTGTGCAGAACAATGCTTTTTTGGGTAGTCACACTCACTACAATTCAAACGCCCTACTTTGGCAATCCTGCTGATGTCATCCAATGTGAAATACACCTTTGGGAAACACATTCTTTAGTAATCCCTGTGGTGCATCCTATAACAGCTTCATGCTGTTGTGTGATACAAACCTCTGTTAGGGGTTTGATACCCATGCATGCCAGTTGTGGATGTTTTGTATGTGTGTCACTGTCTGTGTAGGGAGCAATGCATTTTAGCCTAGCCACACTCACTACAATTTGAATGCCCTACTTTGGCAATCCTGCTGATGTCATCCAATGTGAAATATACCTTTGGGGAAGGAGCTCTCCAGTAATCCCCATGGTACATCCTGTTACAGCTCCTTTCTGTAGTGTAATATAGACCTCTGTCAGGGGTTCAATACCCACACATGTCAGTTGTGGATGTTTTGTGTGTGTGTCACTGTCTGTGTAGGGAGCAATGTATTTTAGCCTAGCCACACTCACTACAATTCGAATGTCCTACTTTGGCAATCCTGCTGATGTAATCCAATGTGAAATACACCTTTGGGAAAGGAGTTCTTCAGTAATCCCTGTGGTGCATCCTATAACAACCCCATGCTGTAGTGTAACATAGACCTCTGTTAGAGGTTCAATGCCCACACATGTCGGTTGTGGATGTTTTGTGTGTGTGTCACTGTCTATGTAGGGAACAATGCATTTTTAGCCTCACCACATTCACTACAATTCGAATGCCCTACTTTGGCAATCCTACTGATGTCATCCAATGTGGAATACACCTTTGGGGAGGGAGTACTCCTGTAATCTCTGTGGTGTGTACTATAACTGTGTAGTGATGTAGTGTAATAAACTAGCGAGATAGGGGTTCTAATCCCAGACATGACAGGGGTGGGTGTTAGTGTTTGTAACTCGTATCCTGTGTGGAGGTGAGTGTGTGACATCTGGGCCCAATGTGGACCAGGTTTAGCAAATTTCTTATATGGTGGCCTTAGTATATATCACAATGTCCATCATACAGGGATAACAGAGGTGAAATAGCCAAGAGGCTGGGGTGCAAATCCATACCCATGCATGTGACATAAAGGCCAGACAATCACAGTTAGCAACCCCAGTATTACCCAGAGCACACTCTCAACCCATGTCTCATAGACACACACACATGCCTAGACAACAGCCAATATGTGGGTAGTACACTGCATATTGGCCACTGATAGTAACTATGGAGTGATTGCAGTGGGCTACAGAGGGAATGGCACCCTGTCCATCTGTCCAATAGGCACGACATGCAGATAGTGCACCTTCCCCACTGAACACCTGTGGTGCCATTGCATGTGACCCACAAAGGACATACCATGCCTGAAAACATGCCCTATATGGACAAATGCCACTGATAGCAGAGAATGCCATTAGCATGCTATCAATGTAGGTGCAGGGTATACCTGCTGTCCATTACCTGTTCCCACCACATCTGTTGATAACCTGTGTACACAACATGGGCCAGACACCCCAGGTACAGTCCCACATGTCACTGTACATGCATGTGGGAGGTGTGCACATCCCAGACACCATCCATGTCATGGACTAAGGAACACATACATGGCAAGTGATGCACAGCATTGGCCACATGCAATAGTCACCCAGGTGACTGGATGGTGGATACAATACCCACCTGTGTGGGCAAATGTAGAAACTACAGCCCTGAGCCACAATGCAGACCATTGTCATGTGGCCTGATGCCAAGGTATACCCATCACCTAGCCTTGTATGTCCATCTGACACAGTCGACCACCACACACCCGTGCAGAAATGCACCCATGCATGTCAGTACTGGCACCCTGTGTGATTGTGTGTGTGTTGTATGATGCGTATGATCACATCCACACTCACTATAACCCCCATTGGCATACTGAAGCATGCTGTCTGATGTCAGACACCTCCCCATACTCTTTGCCCATATAACCTCCATATGACCTATGTGGTGCATGTGATACCTGCACAGTAATGTGTTGTGGCAATCTCAGTAGTGATGAGTTGTAATCCTGGCCCTGCCAAGTGTGTCAATGTGTGTGCATCCCTGTGAGAGTGTGACTGTGTTGACACTGGCATCTGTTTATGCTGACAGGCATGTGTACTTCACCTACCGTATAGCTACCATATCCCTGTTGCGGATGTCATGCACCATCACATATATTTTCTGAGGGCTCCACAACAGGTAAGCTATGTGGTGCATCCAATAACTGCATAAAAACTGTGATAGCACTACATAGTCATCAGGAGTTTGATATCCTGTGCTGGTAGGTGTGTGCCACAAATATGCTTAAGTTTTATTCTCCCACCCCTCCCTGACTTGTCTTTGCCTCTGTCTGCCTCTCTCACTCCCTCACTGGTGGATGTGGAGACCTACACCTGCTTTGCTTAGGCAGCAGCATGTGTATTTTAAGTGATGCTCATGATCAGCTGATGGCCTCTGCATGAATTGCAGCCCTCCCCTGGTTGATTCCATGTGGAACAGCTGTGGTAATATTCCCATAGCCAATTGCTTGGAAACACACTCCAATATTTTGGAACATCATGTTGGTGTTGGTCCTTTCCATTCACTATGAGCAGGAACTCGATCTGTTGTTTGGCAAACAGCATCTCATATGGATTGTGGATTTACCTCTGACAACATACACTGTGGAAACAGGCCAGCACACAGGAGGGGGATGTGCCTGACCTGACTACAGACTTTAAGTGCTGCTATACTGCATTCAGAGTAATGGTTTTACATGGTGTGTGTGGATATGGCTGTCCTACATGTAGTAATACCTGCTATGTCAGTTCTATGTTTATGAGGACTCCCCATCTGTAGGGTCATCTGCAGACTGGGCAGTGTGTGGTGTCTTTGGTTTCATGTGATACCCACAGAGCATGTATCTGTGAACTGTAAAAGGTAGTGTGAGGATAGCAGTCTGTAGACGGTGAAAGCCGTGACAGTTATTGACTTCATATCCCTCATAGGACATATGTTGTGACAAACCCTGTTACAACAGTTAATGTATGAGGTTATCACAGCAACATGTCAATATTGGCCCTGTGTATGTGCTTCCAGCCACAACTCTGTCAACCTTTGTACATATGTCATGCATTAAGAGGTGCATATGTGTTGTACACCATAATTAGTGTCATCATATCTGTTAACAAGCCAGTGAGATATCAGACTACTACACATTATGTACAGTAGAGGTTATATTTGATGACATAACCTGGATATTCTGTGGTTGTTTCTACAGTACTGAGGTCTGTGTACTTATGGTGAATGTTGTAAGTGTGTGTATTGTTAATATGTACCTTGGCCTGTGTACAGACTGTGGTAGATGTCATTTGTTCTAGGTCCCATCCTATCTGATGTTACATGCTGCTCCACTGTATGTTACTGCATTGGCTTACATGTTTGTAGGGCTAAACACACACATGTCCCATACCACAGACAAGCATCAGACCACACCGTGTAGTGGCCCAGTATATGTAGGGTTAGTGTGTGAGTGGCACATATGAGGATGGTGTTGAACAGATAGTCCATATACTGTAATATTATGCTAGCATACCACATGTGGCTGTGGCTGCGTTCACATTGGTTGTGGTTATGCACTTTCACACAGGTGTAACTTACCCTGTGCTGTGACATGCCTGTAGAGCCTGCTATATATGCAGGTACATGTGCATTCCCCTATAGGAGATGTAGGCCAGTGTTGAGCCAGTCTGCCTGTAGCCTGCACAGTGCTTTGTTACATGCCTAGCAGCTTAGTGTACTTACCCAGTGAGATGTCATGTCCAGATACTTGCCAGATGTACTGCTGCTGGGCCTCCCTCATGTATGTCAGACAAAGTGGTGGGATGCTGTACAGATGTATGTCAATATCTAGTGGATAAGTTATTATGTGTCAGGACAGATAGGGGTGTATGAATGCATAACCTACAGGGGGAAAGTATACCAGTCGTTATGTGTTATACCCAACTATATGGCTGTTAGCACCCATATTGTCAGGCTTGGTCCACATGTTCTGCACTAAGGGATTCTGTGTATACCTCTGGACTGAACAGAGTGTGTCAGAATGTCCACATCTATTGGCTAATATCTCTGCTGTAGTCTACAGGAGCATTGCGTGCTTGCAGCGGTACTGTATTATGATGTCATTAGGATGTCTGTCAGTAGCCAATGGCACACATGTGAAAAGCAGATATGACCTCCACACACACCATGTCTGTGAAGACAATCCATATTACAGTAGCAATAGTCTACTAATATGCCTGCTATACATACCTGACATCCCTTTGCACTCTGAAGTTGGAACTATAGGGGCTGAGGTAGGGCTACACCCCATGTTCAGGACATATGGTGAATATATATGTACATATGATTATCCAGATATCTATATAGATAATTACACATGTACATATCGACATATATAGATGGGTATGTATATGTACATATATATGCATATACACACCCAGATGTATACATATACAGAGCATTTTATGTCTACACGTATACAGATAGTGATACATACATATGCACATATATTTATACCACACTGCCATTCCTGCCAGCAGTCCACTACTGTTGTATCGCCCACACATACGGTGGGGCTGGGGCTATATATGTGTGCCCATATGCACTTCAGAGACCAGTGTATGTAACAGCGGTATATGGCCCTGTATTATTCAGTCTGGTGGGGGATGCACCATACATAACCTAGGCTGTTACAAAATGTGGGGGTATCAGGAGTGAGCTGCCTTAAGGTATCTGGATGTACAGTACCATACATTTCACCTATCTTGACATTGCATACATAAAGTGGGTTACTGCAGGCCTAGTGCCTCCTGCCATGCAGACTGTTCTGTTTGCCAGTGTGCCTGTGATGGTGTCAGTTATGCCTTGTTATGTAACAGTTACATCCCATTTGGTCAACTGATGTCTTTACCACCTAGTGATCATGTACAGAGTGTAGATAAAGGCTGCTGGACTACACACCTGCATCACTTACTGTTGATTGTGTGGTATCCTGTGGCCCAGTCTGTCTTTGCTATTGTATGATGTGAAGGGCATGGCCTGGACAGCAACACTTGTGGACCTTTCCAGACTACTGTATTAGTATAACTGTTTCACAGTTGCATTACTCTGTTTATATGGATGTCAGTGTCTGAACAGCTATGACATAGCATATAAATCTGTAATAGTACACAAATAAAGGTATTCCATTTCTGCAAACCTGTGTGTGGTGTTTTATACTATGACCTCTCTGTGTGTATATGTTGCAGGCAACGAATGTCATTTGTATGGGTGGCTCATCCAGTGTCCAGTTGTTAGGGTGTTAACTGTAGGCATAGTGGCTGTTCCATATTGTGTGCGCCTACTACATAAGTATCTTACAGTACATATCTCTGCATGTGTATGTGTAGTTACATGTATATCTATATCTATATCTATATATATATATATATATATATATATATATATATATATTTAGATGTATGTATATCTGTATCTGCAAATATGTCTATGTGTATATGTATCCTGGGGATGTTGATAGCTTCCACATTTACATTTCCTATGGGAGCTAGACTGTACTGCATGTTATGTTACCAATACCAGCCTGACATCATACAGGTGGGATGTAGTACTGTTAACATCTTGTGCCCATGCTGTGTCAGGACCTGGTTATGGGATCTGCAACACTTGGTAGTGTATTGCAGGGCAGATGTGTTTGGGGGGGTGGGTATACCTATTCGTACAAGACGTATATTGTTTGGGGCCTCTCAACTCCATCAATGGTGCATGTGGACATATATGATTTAGTTAATCTCCCATTGATATCTACACATGTATGTCCATATATACCTATATGGATATATATATCTGCTTACAGATATATATAACTATGTCTGTATATACCTACATAGATATATATCTGCTTACATATATGTAACTTGCTGTGTATATGTAGACATATAGGTGTAGACATATATATGTGTTGATGTAGGCATTCGCATGGATATATGTTCATATATTTATATATATATATATATATATATATATATATATATATATATATATATATATATATATATATATATTTATATATATATATATATATACATATATAGATATGTTGTATCTGTTTAGATGTTAACATATTTACACACACATATGCATCTAAATGTTGAATTACATTCTCTGTACTGTTTAATGACTGGGCTGGATGATTTGTTTTTGAATTCAGCAGGGTTATGGATATCTGGCATGCCTTAGTGGAAAATCAATTTGTCTATGGTGTGCATGGTCCTGGGTTCGAGCCTTGCAGAGGCTGTTTATTTTGTTGCTGAACAGAACAAGGGCCATTGGATACAGAGTGATTAAGGCAATTTAAAGCAGTTGTAAGTGGGTTTGTGCGGAGGTAAGCACTGCTAACTTCTGGTTACAGATTCTTATACTCAGTTAGCTTCTAAATTGCTTAACCAGTGTAGGCATTGCTTACCAACATGCAAACAAGCTTAGACCCACTTATTGCTGCTTAAAGGTGCTTACTCCCGCTTACCCCCATGTTAATTTCTTTAAAAGAAAAGAAAAGGGTTGATAGGACAGTGCTGAAAAAGGGGCACAAAGAGGGAAAGACAGTAGAAAATAGCTAGGGATGTGCAGGAAGGGTGTAGGGAAGTTCCATAGCTGCCCATTTCTTCTACAGCAACAACTGTGCATATACACTGAATTTGGAGGTAGATTTGGACACTCAAACCCCTGGGAGAGGGGTGAGGACAACAATAATAAGTTGTGATGCCAATTAGACCAGATTACATGTTTACAGTGGACACATGCAAAATGGACAGCTATGTATGGGGCGATATTTATTTGTGAGAAAAGATTGCCCTTTTTTCTTTTTTTCAGGTGAGAGTGGGATGTTGGGGAGGGATAGTAGGTATATTTGGGGAGGTAGGTCGGGTAGGTTAACAGACAAGACACACAAGACGCATAGAGGGGCAGTATATGACACATGTGGGGGGTAACCACCTTGATGGGGGGTGTTGGGATATCGGAAGCCCACAAGCTCCCTAGTCGTAACAGTGGGACTGAGGGACCCACCAATGGACAGTCACCACTACACCTTCACAGCCCTGAATGTGGCTGTGCTGGGGACTGAGCTGCAGAGCCAGGCTGACTCTCCAATCGTGACACACAGCCCTCAAGCTGGCATAGAGGATCACCAAACTGCTTCTTGATTGCTCTAAGCACCGCAACCCTGACCTGGCGATGGGTGACAGGTGCCTGTCCATGCCAACTCCTGGGGTGACAAGCCCCATCCCCTGAGTCAGTTCCACCGAAGGTGGTACAGGACCAACGGACAGGGAAGTCTGGGGTTGGGCCCCAGACATGCTGGTGCCCAGTACCACGGCCAGCTGAGGTGGGACAGGTGGCTCCGCTGGGACCGGCCTTCCCAAGCATGCTATAGTGTTTAGATTTCAACATCATATATGGGTTAGTAATAGTCAACACATTCCAGGGTTAGGTATAACAGCATGCATAGATATTCCCATTAACCCAGACATCAGATATGGAACAGTTGTATAGCACACAGAACACATGTATATATGGGACCACAGTGGTGATAAGAACAGCATGCAGATACATTGATGGCACCATGCCACCAATGTTGAAATTATTCCATATAGCACATGTATGGGAACCATGAAAATATTTAACAATCAAATGGGCATTATCAGAGTCATTACATATCATTTGGGGTGGGTATGTTGATTATTGTTGGAGATATGTTGGGAGGGGGAGATGTCAATTAACAACTAGTATATTCCTGTAGTCCACATTACATTCCTAGTCAGTGCTGTTATCTGTACCTTACAAGTCTTACTACACTACCCTTTAGCCTTAGTTTGGTCACTGATATGGCTGTTGTCATCATTACACATGAACCAGATTTACCTGCAGTATACACCTCTTACCGGGTATACCTGTGGAGGGAATGTTTGTTAACACTAACTGTTTCTACACATACTCCCAGATTCCAGGTTGATGTTGTGCACATAGCTATCCAACTCTTTCTGCACAGACTCTGGCCATGTGTTGACCACATGCTCGTGTGCCAGGACATATCTAGAATATTGCCCTCTTCCAACTTTAGTGACCTGACACACACATATACATGCTTTCCTACACAGTTATATTATATAGCACAGTGTTGGTGACAGTAACCAGTGATACTTCATTATTCAGAGAAACTCAGCACTCACAATCCCCTACAATGCCAGAGTGAACAGTACCAGTACAGGTTATATTGACCTGTATTTCTCAGCACAGTGTTTGTATCCAACGTACCTGTGGGAGCAATGTTTGTTAGCACTACCTGACTTTTGTCACACAAAGTTCTGGATTACACATTAGTATTATACACATACATCTCACTCTGTTACTGTACACACTCTGGTCACAGCTTGACAACAGGGGAGTGTAGATAGGACATACTTGACATATTACTCTCCTAACAGTTTCGGGGGTTGCTACAGGGACAGGTGTGTTCCCATGATGGGTGACAATCACTTGTATTCCCTGTTTACTGGCTACACATCTAGGATCATCCCACAGACTTACCTGGGGGACAGGCAGCAGATATGGGCACATATACTGGACATTCCGGCCTCATGTGTACAGTTGCGTGGTATGTATCTGTATGCAGTTTAATCACACTCCCAGGATTCAGATCATGGCTGTGTCTACTACAACTTAAACACTGTCCATCCCAGTTGTGTCTGCTATATTGATATTGCTGTATATCTCCAATCTGTTTTCTGTCTTATTAATCCCCTGTGCTTATGCATTCTGACTTTGTATAACAACACTCTTATTCAGATTTACTAGACAGTTATATGTTGTAGGACAGTGTGGGCGACAGTGATGTGTAATACCTCATTATTCAGAGCAACTGCATATCATCCTTGTATTTCTGGGCACAGTGTTGGTATCTGACAGAGCTGTGGGAGGAATGTGTATTAGCACTACCTGAATGTTCCCACACACAGTACCAGGTTCTGCATTACTATTATGCACATGCATCTCACTCTGTTACTGTACACACTCTGACCACAGCTTAACAAGTTGGGGTGTAAATGGGACATACGTGGCTTCTTAGTCACATAAGATATTGGGGAGTTGCTAGTGTGCCAGGTTTGTTGTCATAGATGTGTCAATCAGTTGTATTTCCTGTTTGCTGCCTATACATCTGGGATCATCCCACTGATTTCCCAGGAGGACAGGTTGAAAGGCCATAGATATGGGTCACTTTAATAGACATTCTGGACATATCTGTAGAGTTGTGGGGTATGATTCTGTATGCAGACTACTACCACTGGCAGGATTTGAACCGTGGCTGTGTGTGCTAATAATACAACAGTTCACATCTCAGTTGCATGTGCTATTCGGTGTTTGTTGTCTGCATTTTCCCTGTTTTCTATCTATGGGTCTCTCAGTTGTACTAAATGGCCTCTGGGGATTACACCTGTCATATACAGGCATTCCTACACATTCAATTTATGGTGCATGGTGTGGGTAACAGTGCAGTACTATTACATGATTGCAAATCAACATTACCATATGATACCAGAATATAAACATGCAGTCCAGAAGTTAGACCTGTTTATCAGGATATTACACTTTTACTGACATACAAACAATATGAGACTCTCCCTGCCATATTCTCTAGTGTATTCAGTACTTGCCTTGAACAAAACAGGTTTTATACTAGCAATTAATTTACTACTGCTTTTATTTTTATTTCCTATGACAGTAAATGCATGAGTATTACTGACCTGCCTCGTGCTGCAACCTCGCCAGGTGGCTGATGTGGGCCTTGTGGTTCGTGGCCCACTCTGTTGCAGCTGCAGGGTATATAAGAGGAATATTTAGCCATACCTATCCATGATATACCTGAGCTGGCAGTTATTACACACATACTGGGGTGATACTTACACTTGTCTGGTACATCCTCTGATGCTCTAGCCTCTTGGAGCCACTCCTCCAAGAGGTCCCCCTTCCACTGCATCAGGTCGGCATACTGGTGCCTGACCTGCTCACCAGTTCGAGGTATGCCAGTGGCACTAGTGAGGTCGTGAGCGAGATGGTCCCAAGCCTCCACCTTATATTGGGAGCACTGGTACTGGCCCTGCAGCAGTCTCTGTGCATGGTCTTTAACTAGGAGTCCTGCCATGACCTTGGACTCCTGGATGCAATAGCGCTGCACCTGGAAGGGCACTCCTTCTCCCCTTACTGCCATAGTGCCTGCAAGGGGAAGCTATTACCAGTTATAAGATGTATTCCCACCTCTTGGGTTTAAGTAAGGCCAGTTTTCCATACTTTTCCATGATTGACCAGTTTTGAAAAGGCTAAGCTATGGGCAAACCTGCTCTATGGTTGGCATTGTTTAAAGGGGTATACCACTGGGTACAATGAGTTAGCTGGTCTACACATTGCTCACACCTCCTAAGCTGGCCTGTGCAATGCTTAGCATTGCTTACATTAGACATTCATTACAATGCCTTTTTGGCATTGTGTTATTATTCATTACACCTTATATGTATGCCTGATATCCCTGATTGATGTGTATGTACACTATGTGAGGTCCTTGTGTTTTATTGGGGACTTCAACACTCTATTACAATTACACCTCACTTCTGGGCTTACTTCTGTACTCCAGTTCTCATATTTATGTTATTTAGTGGGTTATGGCACATATGACTGTATACTAATGCCTTTCACATGGTCAGTTTTGTTATACTATGGTGAGGACTTGTTTGCTACTACCTCATTTTTCTGTTCTTCTGTGATGGCTTGGTGGATAACTACTGGGACTATGGTATATAGGGTCCTGGGTTCAAGACCTGCAAGGCTGTTTATTTTGTTGATGGGTAGAACAAGGGCCATTGGATACAGAGTGATTAAGGTAATTTTGAGCAGTTTTAAGTGGGTTTGCATGACGGTAAGCACTGCTAACCTGCTGTTACATCTGTTTACAGAGATTTAGCTTTAGAATTGCTTAGCCAGTGTAGGCATTGCTTACTGCCATGCAAACGGGCTAAAGGCCGCTTAATAGTGCTTACATATGCTTACTACTGCTTATTTGTGCTTAAACCTGTTTACTAGTGCCTTATTCATTATGACACTGACACCTCACATGTGCATTTACTGCAGTACTCCATTTCCTAAATATATGTTATTTAGTGGGTTATGCAACAAAAATATTAGTCAAAACGTGCTTTGCCATGTAAAATGGCATGCGCTGCAGTGGGAATCAAAGCGTGAATGCCTGCTCATAAGGCAAACGCTCTACACCACTACACTATTGATATGCTGCTTCATTTGTTATCCTCTTCAGCCTTTTAAGCTGCTTTAACAGTAGCTAAGTGATGGGCACACCCGTGCACCTACGGTTAGCTGTAATCAAATTTTTTTTAAAAAAAGAGGGTTTCTTCATTTTATTTCTACATTCTTATAGGTTCATAGGTTCATGGGTTCATACTAGGCTATCTGCCCTAGGGAATTTATAAGCCTAGCCAGAATGTGTTTGGCTTTCGCCACCCATTTTAAATGAATTTTGCTATGCCCTTTTTCGAGGTTAGTATACTCTGCCTCTGTCTAACAGTGACACAGAAGTGATACCCGGGGTAAACCTACAATCTCCCATCCACTCATCAAGATTCCTCTTGAAGAGAGTCAATGAGGGACTCTGCCTAACCTGGACTGGGATTTTATTCCAGAGTGAAGGGAGCCTCTGGGTTATGAATCTGTCCCTCCAGCATGTCCTATTTATTTCAGTGCTGAGGTTCAAGTCTCTCGTAGCTCGATGGGATTTGGATTTTTTGAGGTACAGCATGTCCATTAATTCGGGTTGGACATGGCTTTATACGTCAGGCACAGATCGCCTCTGAGCAGGCGGTATGCCACTGAGTAGAGCTGGAGTTTCTTTAACCGGGCAGCATATGGCATCTGTTTGAGCCCTTTGATCCTCTTGGTGAGGTACTTTTGGGGTCTTTCCAATTGCTGCAGGTGTCTGGTAAGGTACATCCCAAAAGGGGCATTGTACTCAATTATGAGCCTGATGAGGGATGAGTAAAGAGGCACGATGACCTCCCCTGATCTAGATGTAAATCCCTTCATGATTAGGTGGGCTATATAAAATGTTTTTCTAACCACTTTGGCCACGTGGTTGTCAAATGAGAGATTGCTATCAACTTGGGTACCCAGGTCCCTAATTACTTCTTCCGTACTTAGTGAATTACCACCTATGTGGTAATTTGTGGGCACTTTGTTTTTGCCAAAGGGGATGACTATACACTTTTTGGCGTTTAGCTTGAGGCCATGGCTCTGGCACCAGTTGTATATTTCTATGAGGCCCTTTTTTAGGATGCTTGTGTCGGCTGGAGAGTCGATTATGGTGCCCAGTTTGCAGTCATCTGTGAACTTGGTCAGCCACAGTCCTTCCATGTTAGCCTGTACCTCCAAGAAATATATACCGAACAAGAGAGGTCCCAGGACTGAGCCTTGTGGGACGCCACTTGTAACTGGTTTGGAGTCTGACATGGCTCCAGCAATTCTAACCATGTGGGTTCTGTCCTTGAGCCAGTTTGCAACCCATCTAGTGACATAGGGGTTTATATTTAAGCTGGTGAGCTTATCGATAATGCCCGAGTGGGGTATTGTATCAAAGGTTTTTGCAAGGTCCAGGTAGGCTGTGTGGACCACCTTCCCCTCATCAATGGCCTTGGTGACTGTTTCAAAGAAATCGACCAGGTTTAAGAGGCAGGATCTGCCCTTAACAAAGCCGAACTGGGTAGGATCCAGTGTCTGTAGGTCCCCAATATCTTTATTTATGAGGTCCATGATGATCCTTTCCACAACTTTGCAGACCAAGCTAGTCAGGCTTATGGGGCGATAGTTTCCAGGATCCGTTGAGGCACCACCTTTGTGGAGAGGGACCACTGTTGCTGTACGCCACTCTTTGGGTACATATCCTGTAGTAAGGCTGAGATTGAACAGTAGTTTTATGTTTGGGTTTAGTTCTTCTTGGAGTTCATGTAGGACGTAGCCCGGGACACCGTCTGGTCCCATTGATGCTGTGTTTTTTGCTTTGGAGAGGGCGGCTCTTACCTAAGCATCTGAGATGTCTGGGGGGCAGCACTCTGTTGGGATAGATATTTGCCCTTTTGGTGGGGAAGGGGGGGAGAAGTTTGCGCTGAACCTGTCAGCTAGGATGTTGGCAATGTCTGTGGGTTCGGTGCATTTTTTGTCATTTTGGACTAATTCTGAGCATATCTGGGAATTCCCTCCCAGGTTCCTAACATAACTAAAGAAAGCTTTGTGATTATCCTTAGTGCCCTGTGCAATTTTTCTCTCGAAGCTGGCCTTAGACGATTTCATGAGTTCCCACAGTTTTTTGCTAATACTGATCAGAGATGCCTTCCCTTTTTGGGATTTTGCTCTGTCATGTAGTAGCTTCCTCCTTCTATTGTATAGTTTGTTTATGGCTGGGGTCCACCAGACAGGACGCCTAACCTTGGAGGATTGGGTCTTGGTTTTATTTGGGATTGCATGATCCATGCATTCCTGAAGGTGTTCATAGAATGCGTTTATAAAGGATTCTGCGGTCTGGGCCGTATTTTTCACAGGCCCGGGGGCTTTGAAGGATTTCACCTCGGTTTTGAGGAGTGTGAAATTTGCTTTAGAGAAGTTTTTCACTGTGGTTTTCTGGGCAGGGGCTGGGGTCGGGATGTGAATATCTAGTGAGATTAGTTTATGGTCTGATCTTACCAGTGAGGGATACACTTCTGGTCTGGAGCATAGAGTCCCCATGTTGGTGATGATCAGGTCCAGTATGTTTTGCCCTCTTGTAGGAGTGGCAACAAGTTGTTCCATAGCATTTGAGTTTATAAATTCTAGGAACCTTTGGGCTAGGGTGTTGGAGCTAGAGTAATGCTCCCAGTCTATGTTAGGGTAGTTGAAGTCACCCAATATAATGGTGTTTGGAGAGACCTTCATATTTTCCAGTGTTCTCAGGAAGGCCAAGTTGGGTTCCTGGGTTTTGGAGGGTGGTCTGTAGCAGGCTATAAACTGGAAGGCAGTTTTACCCAGTGTTAGTTGCACATGGATAGTCTCTGATGCTTCATGCTGTGCCACCAACCTGGAGGTGTGGGTATCTTTGACGAATATTGATACTCCACCTCCTTTTGTGGTTCGGTCCAAATTTTGGGGACGAAAAACATGGTATGAGGTATAACCTGGTAGTGCTGGGGTGCTCTCGGGAGCCTTGAACCAGGTTTCTGTTACTGCACAGATATCGATGTTCTCCATGCTAAGGAGAGTTTCGAGTGCGTGCATCTTGAGGTTTAGACTTCTGGCGTTGAGTAGCATTACCCTTAGTTTCTTATCCCTTGTGATACCTATGGAGGTGGGTTTGTCTTTTGAGCCTTGCTTAAAAAAGGCACTATGGGGGTGGCAAGAGCCTTTGCCAATATCCGAAAGCCCAGGGGTGACAGGTGCAAGCCGTCCCTAGCGAAGCATCGTGGCTTGTCGAGCATGTCATCCCAGGCAGACAGGCATTGGATCCCCTTTGAATAACACCGATACTTAAGCCAGTTGTTGAAATTGATCATCTTGTCTTCATATTGTGGCATCATTCTTGGTGAGGGTAAGATGCTACTCAAGGTCAGGGTCATACCGGCCTGGGCTACATGCTCAAAGAGCTCCTCTATGTCTCTTTTCATGTAGTCCAGGGAGGTATGTCTCAGGTCATTCACACCAGCATGGACGATGACTGAGTCATATTTGTACTTACCTTGGAGTGACCTGAGTGCTTGTGTTATGTTATACACAAGGGGGACTGTTGGTGGGGATATGACGTCACCTGTGAGCGGTCTCACTCATTGCATACCCCTTTCTGCTGTTCTACATTGCAGAGGCATGTTTATTCTGAGAGTTCTGCTCTCAGACATGCCCCCTGCACTCTCACATGCTCCGTGTAAGCTTAGGAGCTCGGGCAGTGCACATCATTAATATGCATGGAGCGCTGCCGTCCTGCTCCTAAACGGTTGCTTCCATGCAGGACTAACCTAGTCCTGCACAGAAGATTAGTAAATCTGATGTCTGTGTGTGTATGTGTGTGTGTGTGTGTGTGTGTGTGTGTGTGTGTGTGTGTGTGTGTGTGTGTGTGTGTGTGTGTGTGTGCATGTGTGGCGTGTGTGCGTGTGTGTGTGTGTGTGTGTGTGTGTGTGTGTGTGTGTGTGTGTGTGTGTGTGTGTGTGTGTGTGTGTGTGTGTGTGTGTGTGTGTGTGTGTGTGCATGTGTGTATGTGTGTGTGTGTGTGCGTGTGTGCGTGTGTGCGTGTGTGCGTGTGTGCGTGTGCATGCTCGCTCGCGCACGTGTGCATGTGTGTCTGTGCATAAGTCTCCCTTTGAAAAATACTAGACCAAAAACAGAGCAGTATGGGGATCACAACTTCTGCTTCTAGAAGATGAAGCTTTCCAGACATTTGGGGGTGTCAGACTGGGGGGTATATTCACTGACAATAGACATAGTGCAAGTGAGCTTTCACTGTATTAACCTGACATGAAATTCCTGGATGGAAATCCAAGTTTCCTTGAATAAGGAAGAGAATAAAATGCACACAAACACAAAAAACTCATACACATGCTCACACTCATTACTTTAAAGCTTAGAACATGAGGTGATAGGCATTTTCAGTGGTGGCAGCAAACTCAGATAAAAAAATCACTTAGCTTGAAGAAAAAAGGCTTTCCTTTAATGGAAGTCAAAGCTGTCCCAAGGCAAATAATATTGTTCTATTAATTTCTTAACCTGGTAGACCCATTAAGCACAAATGCTTCTTTTCAGTGATGATGCAGAAACACCATATGGTTAAGGGATTTGGTCAGTCACACAGAAAGCAACTGGAGACTGAAGCTAACTGAAATTTTGTACATTAAATTGCTATTTATGGGAAATGATACTTGAACTTTTGGGAATTTAAATAAAAGACGTATAGCAGTTGATATACACAGTGCCTCAAACATAGTATTTGATAAAATGACATCTACATTTGAGAGAAAAAAGACTTACAGCCACGACTTTCGTTTTACAATACTGTTTTGAACAGAAGGAAACCAAAGGGAAATGTAATAGATCATTTACAAGATTTTAGCAGTTCTCCTAAAGACACACTCGCTGTGTTAAAGGCAAACTGCAATATATGAAGTGACATTAAGAAAACTAAAGCTATGCATGGTCTGAGGGTAGGTAAGAAGCTGTTATAATATTTAAAAATTCAAGAAAGCACTGCAATAACTTTGAAAACAATATTATGGGAAACCATTTGCTGGATAAGCTTGGTGGCTTTGTTGTCGCATTTAATTTTTTTTTTTATTCATGATCCTGCCTGCCACTTGGGGTCAATAGTTCAGAGTAATGGTGAGTGTGGAAGAGAGGTGAAGAAGAGAGTACAGGCAGGATGGAGTGGGTGGAGAAGAGTGTCAGTGATTTGTGACAGACGAGTACCTGTCAGAGTGAAAGGGAAGGTCTACAAGAGGGTAGTGAGACCAGCTATGTTATATGGGTTGGAGACAGTGGCATTGACAAAAAGGCAGGAGTTTGAGCTGGATGTGGCAGAGTTAAAGATATTAAGATTTGCACTGGGTGTGATGAGGGTGGACAGGATTAGGAATGAGTATATTAGAGGGTCAGCCCAGGTTGGAAGGTTTGGAGACAAAGCCAGAGAGGCAAGATTACGTTGGTTTGGACGTGCTGAGAAGGGATGTGGAGTATATTGGGAAAAAGATGCTAAGGATGAAGTTACCAGGTAACAGGAAAAGAGGAAGGCCTAAGATAAGGTTTATGGATGTAGTGAGAGAGGACATGCAGGTGGTTGGAGTGACAGAGCAAGATGCAGAGGACAGGAAGAAATGGAAACAGGTGATCCGCTGTGGTGACCCCTAACGGGAACAGCCGAAAGAAGATGATGATCCTGCCTGCCTTCTTTACAGCACAGGGGGTTGTGGACTTGTGGAGCTGAAGTGAAGAGTGACAACAACTGGCACCATTATAACAAGATAACTACAAACTAGTGAATAAGAAAGGTGAGTTAGTTAATGTTAACACTTGCTGAAAATGCCTTAAATAATTGATTATTTGATTTTCTGATGTTTTCGTATCACTTAGGTGGGAATTTAATAAAGCCTACATGGACCTATTTGCCATGTAGGCATAGTGGCATAGAGCTTACACGAAAGTAAGTAGATGTCTGATCCAGTAAAGGGAGCCAAGGGGTGTGCATGAGTGTGTGAACACAGAAGTATCTGTGGCATGCAAATCACCTCATAAGCAGGTGAAATGCATGCAAATGAGACAAGTAGAATGATCCAGCAAGCAGAGGCAGTCGTGAAGTTCCCATGTTGGTGTCCATAATGTACACAGAAAGATTCCGTGTACAGGAAGTAAAAATTACACCAGGGGCTGTAAAAGTGTAGTTACAGTGGCAAGAACAAAGTCAACTACCACGAAGCCGACACCACAAAATTCGAGTAAATCCAAAAAACTGGTCTTTATTTGTAGAAAAAACACCACATCAAAGTCACGTAACACAAGCGCTTTCGCTAGGATATTCCTAACTTTATCAAATTGCTGAAACATTCTGAAACATCAGCTTAAATAGCTGCTTGTGTTAAATTAAGCAATCAAGATACAATTAAAAAACTGATTAATTGCCATTCATTTAGTTAGGGAACCTGCCTATCAAATGCATAAAAATTTATATTAACAATTCAAATAATGTTACATTGCATGATTCCCTACACTTAAAACTTACCATTACATATCCTATCTCATATTAAATTAAAAAATTATACTATGTACATTTAAAATTGTGTTGAATCAATTAAAATAACACATTAGGTGTGCTACTACTTGTACTATCAAAACTTTACCAAATTGCATGCTTATAAATAAAAGTTCACAATAAACATATCAAAAATGCATGAAAGAGCAGGCAAACAATGGGTAAGGAAGGCATGTGTGTGGGCAGATGGTCCCCTTGCCTATACTACTAACCCCCCCCCCCAGCAATGTCTTTAAGAATATAGGTGCTATTACAGGTGGGCTATGCTCATAATCTGGCCCTTCTTAATTTTAAAATTGGTTTTATACTGATGGTATCATTCAACCCAGGCCAGTTTGCTGCATTTAATTTAAGCTGCAACACTAGCTCCCTATATTCTAGGGTGGTTTCCCAATCTCCCCCTCTTGAATCACGATTTACCTGCTCAAGAATCATAAATTTAAAATTATGGTTCGGACATGCAAGGGAATGCTTGTAAAGGGCATTAGTTTCCTTTTTTTTAGCTATCTCATAAAAATGCTCATACATTCTCCTCTTAATTTCCCTTTCCGTCTTCCCTACATAAAAACTTTTACAAAACATGCACACCACTAAATAAACCACACCTCTTGAATTGCATGTGAAATACGTGGGAGAGTCAATTCTCATCTTTCTAGAAGGTAAATATATCCCTTTACCATTCAGAATTGCATGGCATTGTTGACATGCTCCACATTTAAATGTACCAGGTTTTTGTTTTGCGTTCCCTGCCCTGTTCTTTCTTTCAAACATCTCTTTCAAGTTAACTCCCTTCTTTCTGATAAACCTCGGTTTACTTGGAAGAACGTTCTTGAATTCTTCATGTGCTGTCAAAAGTGGCCAAAATTTGCTAATGGTTCTTTCTATGTCCTGTGCCTGACTGCAGAAAGTATATATAAATTTAGGTCCCATAAGCTCATTGTTTTTTTCTTCTCTAACTAATTGGTCTCTTACAAGCTCTTTGCCCAATAATGGAAAGTACAACGTCTCTCTTTTGCTAATCACTTCACTATGCAGAACTTGAAATAAATCCAAAGGGTAACCTCTCTCAAGGAACATTTTTTGTAGTGTCATAACCTCATTTTGGAAATCTTTCTCTGTGCTGCACATCCTTGATGCCCTAATCAGCTGACCTTTGAGAATCCCTTTTTAAAGGGTGGGCACTATGGAAATGTAAAAACAAATTTGAAAATGAGGGCTTTCGATAAATTTTGGATTGGAAGGTTTTGTTACTGTAGTCCTTATATAAATTCACATCTAGATAATGCAATTCATGCAATTCTATTGTGTGAGTGAATTTTAAAAAATTAGTTGAGTTATTAATGTGAGTTAAGAATCCTGATAGCGAGTCATGTGATCCTCTCCACAGAATACAAATATCATCCAAGAACCTTCTGTAGAACAATAGGTGCTGGTTCCATGGGGGTATAAATAGATTTTAACATTCCCATCTATGAAGAATGATGTTAGCATAGATGGTGGCACAAGGTGCCCCCATGGCCACTCCCTTAAGCTGCTTGAACAATTCTCCGTTGAAAAATACAACATTGTTTTCCAACACTGTACTCATAAGTTCCACAATCAAATTGGTTAAGTTTGAGCTTAGGTTTGTTTCTTTCGTGAAAAATTCACAAAACCATTGCAAACCAATATCGTGAGGTATACTTGGAAATAGATCTTTTATATCAATGGTTACCATCAGTAACTCTGATTCAAAACTGTTACAAGGAACCTTTTGTAAAATTCCCAGGAATCCCTAAACACATAACTCAACAAATGTGTAAATTTTTTTGCTACATGCTCAATAAATTTTGATAACGGTTCTGTTATGCCTCCACTTCCTGCCACTATTGGTCTAAATGGCAAGGGGTCAAGCCCTTTGTGCGTTTTAGGAATCCCAAATATTATGGGTGACCTGGGTTTTGAAACATGTAAAAAGTTAAACAACTTTTCATTAATGACACCTTGCCATAAGTAGTCATTCAAAGAATACTTAATTTTAGACCAAAAAATATATACCTCATTTCTAGAGACCGCTGCATATTGGCTATCATCCTGTAACATTTGATAGAGGTGTTCGTCATAGTTGTTCTCATACATAAGCACAATACCCCCCCCCCCTTTATCTGGTTTCATCACCCTTATACTTTCATTCTTTAACATTTGAATGAAATCAAACTCTGCTTGCTTAAAATTTGTTTTATCAGTTTGGGTACATTTTAAACTCCTAAATTCTTCTTCCACCAACTGTTCAAAAAGCTTAATTAGCAAATGCATGGGAGGATTATACAAACTTTTCCTATCCAGTTCAGAGGGTGTACGTGTTTGTTGCTTAAATAAGTGCTGCAAATTAAGACTTCTGGTAAATAACTTAACATCTATCAAAGTGAGTTAACTTGAAAGAGATGTTTGAAAGAAAGAACAGGGCAGGGAACGCAAAAACAAAAAAACCTGGTACATTTAAATGTGGAGCATGTCAACAATGCCATGCAATTCTGAATGGTAAAGGGATATATTTACCTTCTAGAAAGATGAGAATTGACTCTCCCACGTATTTCACATGCAATTCAAGAGGTGTGGTTTATTTAGTGGTGTGCATGTTTTGTAAAAGTTTTTATGTAGGGAAGACGGAAAGGGAAATTAAGAGGAGAATGTATGAGCATTTTTATGAGATAGCTAAAAAAAAAGGAAACTAATGCCCTTTACAAGCATTCCTTGCATGTCCGAACCATAATTTTAAATTTATGATTCTTGAGCAGGTAAATCGTGATTCAAGAGGGGGAGATTGGGAAACCACCCTAGAATATAGGGAGCTAGTGTGGCAGCTTAAATTAAATGCAGCAAACTGGCCTGGGTTGAATGATACCATCAGTATAAAACCAATTTTAAAATTAAGAAGGGCCAGATTATGAGCATAGCCCACCTGTAATAGCACCTATATTCTTAAAGACATTGCTGGGGGGGGGTTTAGTAGTATAGGCAAGGGGACCATCTGCCCACACACATGCCTTCCTTACCCATTGTTTGCCTGCTCTTTCATGCATTTTTGATATGTTTATTGTGAACTTTTATTTATAAGCATGCAATTTGGTAAAGTTTTGATAATACAAGTAGTAGCACACCTAATGTGTTATTTTAATTGATTCAACAAAATTTTAAATGTACATAGTATAATTTTTTAATTTAATATGAGATAGGATATGTAATGGTAAGTTTTAAGTGTAGGGAATCATGCAATGTAACATTATTTGAATTGTTAATATAAATTTTTATGCATTTGATAGGCAGGTTCCCTAACTAAATGAATGGCAATTAATCAGTTTTTTAATTGTATCTTGATTGCTTAATTTAAGACAAGCAGCTATTTAAGCTGATGTTTCAGAATGTTTCAGCAACTTGATAAAGCTAGGAATATCGCGCTTGTGTTACGTGACTTTGATGTGGTGTTTTTTCTACAAATAAAGACCAGTTTTTTGGATTTACTCGAATTTTGTGGTGTCGGCTTCGTGGCAGTTGACTTTGTTCTTGGTCCTGTTCTTTGTTTCTGGTTTAGTTTGCTGAGTGCGTAATGGCTGCGGAAGCGGACGCCTTTGATCCGGTGGAAACACCAGAAATCCTTAAAAATATTGACTCCGATGCACCGGTAACTCGTGCGGAGTTTAACAGTGTTCTGGCAGCTTTAACTGAGATAACTAAGCTCCTGAAAGGGGCCCAACCGGAAACGGATGTGGTGGTGTTAAACCAGCAGCACGCAGCACAAACTACTAGCAGGCTTGGCGGAGCTTGCTCGGGTGCCAATGGTTCTGGTCTTGTAAATGGATCTAGTAGTAATCCGAATGCAAGGCCAATCTTTAATGAAGGAACGGGTCGAGTGGAAAAGTCTAATGATATGGAGAGGTATAATGCTTCGAGAACAGATAAAGGACAACAACGCAAGGACTTTTGCTTTGCGAGCTGGGTGGAGCAGAAATTTTCATTTAATAAAGGTACTGTTCATTCCAGCAAAGCAACTAGCATTGAAAATGAACTTGATGAGCTAAAAAAGAAACTGTATGCCCTGAAAAATAATCAAATTGAGGTGGATTATTTGAAAGAATGCGTAAATTTAAAGCGCATTCCAAAAGGCTTGAGAATATTTAAATTTCCCAATAATGTGCAAACGGGAACACCCTATTATTTCAAACTGTGTGATATCTTTAACAGGGCGGGGGTTGAAATGCTAACTGTTATGATAGAAGAATATGAAATGAAACAGAATGCTCTTACAAATGACTTGAATGCTTTAAACAATAACATTGTTACTGATTCTAATTTTCTGTCAATAAAACTTGACTACAGTAAAGCATTTGATGAGGTAGATGCATTTTGCAAAAAGGTTATTAGCAGAAAAATGCGCAAATTAGAAAGAGATTTGAATGAATGTAGGGAGGGGGTGGCATATCCCCTATTCAGACAGTCTAGGGTGGAAATTCAGAATACAAGTAATGTAGAAAATTCAACATCAAATAATTGGGGTGGGGAGCCACTGAGGAGAAGTGAAAGACTGGCTGGCAAAGAACGCAAAGGGTCAGTGCAGGATTTTCACCAACCCCCAGGCAGGGCAGTGGGGTGGAGGCAGAAGCAGCAAGGGCCACGTCAATGGAACACATGAACATGGTTGGGACTTTTGACACTCCAATTGTAAGGGAAGCAAGTATGGTTGGAAGTAAGAATATGGAATTTCAAGGAAGTAATAGAAATGCCAATGAAGTGATAGTAAGCTCCAATCATGGAACATGTACATTATATACTAAGTCTAACTTCACTATTTACAACTACACGGAGGCAGTAATTGATGATATTGCCTTTGATGTATTTACAAAAGGTCTGCATTTTGTCCCATCAAAAAACTGTAATATACCCCTCACTTTGATAGATGTTAAGTTATTTACCAGAAGTCTTAATTTGCAGCACTTATTTAAGCAACAAACACGTACACCCTCTGAACTGGATAGGAAAAGTTTGTATAATCCTCCCATGCATTTGCTAATTAAGCTTTTGAACAGTTGGTGGAAGAAGAATTTAGGAGTTTAAAATGTACCCAAACTGATAAAACAAATTTTAAGCAAGCAGAGTTTGATTTCATTCAAATGTTAAAGAATGAAAGTATAAGGGTGATGAAACCGGATAAAGGGGGGGGGGTATTGTGCTTATGTATGAGAACAACTATGACGAACACCTCTATCAAATGTTACAGGATGATAGCCAATATGCAGCGGTCTCTAGAAATGAGGTATATATTTTTGGTCTAAAATTAAGTATTCTTTGAATGACTACTTATGGCAAGGTGTCATTAATGAAAAGTTGTTTAACTTTTTACATGTTTCAAAACCCAGGTCACCCATAATATTTGGGATTCCTAAAACGCACAAAGGGCTTGACCCCTTGCCATTTAGACCAATAGTGGCAGGAAGTGGAGGCATAACAGAACCGTTATCAAAATTTATTGAGCATGTAGCAAAAAAATTTACACATTTGTTGAGTTATGTGTGTAGGGATTCCTGGGAATTTTTACAAAAGGTTCCTTGTAACAGTTTTGAATCAGAGTTACTGATGGTAACCATTGATATAAAAGATCTATTTCCAAGTATACCTCACGATATTGGTTTGCAATGGTTTTGTGAATTTTTCACGAAAGAAACAAACCTAAGCTCAAACTTAACCAATTTGATTGTGGAACTTATGAGTACAGTGTTGGAAAACAATGTTGTATTTTTCAACGGAGAATTGTTCAAGCAGCTTAAGGGAGTGGCCATGGGGGCACCTTGTGCCACCATCTATGCTAACATCATTCTTCATAGATGGGAATGTTAAAATCTATTTATACCCCCATGGAACCAGCACCTATTGTTCTACAGAAGGTTCTTGGATGATATTTGTATTCTGTGGAGAGGATCACATGACTCGCTATCAGGATTCTTAACTCACATTAATAACTCAACTAATTTTTTAAAATTCACTCACACAATAGAATTGCATGAATTGCATTATCTAGATGTGAATTTATATAAGGACTACAGTAACAAAACCTTCCAATCCAAAATTTATCGAAAGCCCTCATTTTCAAATTCGTTTTTACATTTCCATAGTGCCCACCCTTTTGCGCAGAAAAAAGGGATTCTCAAAGGTCAGCTGATTAGGGCATCAAGGATGTGCAGCACAGAGAAAGATTTCCAAAATGAGGTTATGACACTACAAAAAATGTTCCTTGAGAGAGGTTACCCTTTGGATTTATTTCAAGTTCTGCATAGTGAAGTGATTAGCAAGAGAGACGTTGTACTTTCCATTATTGGGCAAAGAGCTTGTAAGAGACCAATTAGTTAGAGAAGAAAAAAACAATGAGCTTATGGGACCTAAATTTATATATACTTTCTGCAGTCAGGCACAGGACATAGAAAGAACCATTAGCAAATTTTGGCCACTTTTGACAGCACATGAAGAATTCAAGAACGTTCTTCCAAGTAAACCGAGGTTTATCAGAAAGAAGGGAGTTAACTTGAAAGAGATGTTTGAAAGAAAGAACAGGGCAGGGAACGCAAAAACAAAAAAACCTGGTACATTTAAATGTGGAGCATGTCAACAATGCCATGCAATTCTGAATGGTAAAGGGATATATTTACCTTCTAGAAAGATGAGAATTGACTCTCCCACGTATTTCACATGCAATTCAAGAGGTGTGGTTTATTTAGTGGTGTGCATGTTTTGTAAAAGTTTTTATGTAGGGAAGACGGAAAGGGAAATTAAGAGGAGAATGTATGAGCATTTTTATGAGATAGCTAAAAAAAAAGGAAACTAATGCCCTTTACAAGCATTCCCTTGCATGTCCAAACCATAATTTTAAATTTATGATTCTTGAGCAGGTAAATCGTGATTCAAGAGGGGGAGATTGGGAAACCACCCTAGAATATAGGGAGCTAGTGTGGCAGCTTAAATTAAATGCAGCAAACTGGCCTGGGTTGAATGATACCATCAGTATAAAACCAATTTTAAAATTAAGAAGGGCCAGATTATGAGCATAGCCCACCTGTAATAGCACCTATATTCTTAAAGACATTGCTGGGGGGGGGTTTAGTAGTATAGGCAAGGGGACCATCTGCCCACACACATGCCTTCCTTACCCATTGTTTGCCTGCTCTTTCATGCATTTTTGATATGTTTATTGTGAACTTTTATTTATAAGCATGCAATTTGGTAAAGTTTTGATAGTACAAGTAGTAGCACACCTAATGTGTTATTTTGATTCAACAAAATTTTAAATGTACATAGTATAATTTTTTAATTTAATATGAGATAGGATATGTAATGGTAAGTTTTAAGTGTAGG
Source organism: Protopterus annectens (assembly GCF_019279795.1). Classification (NCBI taxonomy): domain Eukaryota; kingdom Metazoa; phylum Chordata; order Ceratodontiformes; family Protopteridae; genus Protopterus; species Protopterus annectens. Next base: position 163,949,600 of record NC_056727.1, read on the forward strand.
GAATCATGCAATGTAACATTATTTGAATTGTTAATATAAATTTTTATGCATTTGATAGGCAGGTTCCCTAACTAAATGAATGGCAATTAATCAGTTTTTTAATTGTATCTTGATTGCTTAATTTAAGACAAGCAGCTATTTAAGCTGATGTTTCAGAATGTTTCAGCAACTTGATAAAGCTAGGAATATCCTAGCGAAAGCGCTTGTGTTACGTGACTTTGATGTGGTGTTTTTTCTACAAATAAAGACCAGTTTTTTGGATTTACTCGAATTTTGTGGTGTCGGCTTCGTGGCAGTTGACTTTGTTCTTGGTCCTGTTCTTTGTTTCTGGTTTAGTTTGCTGAGTGCGTAATGGCTGCGGAAGCGGACGCCTTTGATCCGGTGGAAACACCAGAAATCCTTAAAAATATTGACTCCGATGCACCGGTAACTCGTGCAGAGTTTAACAGTGTTCTGGCAGCTTTAACTGAGATAACTAAGCTCCTGAAAGGGGCCCAACCGGAAACGGATGTGGTGGTGTTAAACCAGCAGCACGCAGCACAAACTACTAGCAGGCTTGGCGGAGCTTGCTCGGGTGCCAATGGTTCTGGTCTTGTAAATGGATCTAGTAGTAATCCGAATGCAAGGCCAATCTTTAATGAAGGAATGGGTCGAGTGGAAAAGTCTAATGATATGGAGAGGTATAATGCTTCGAGAACAGATAAAGGACAACAACGCAAGGACTTTTGCTTTGCGAGCTGGGTGGAGCAGAAATTTTCATTTAATAAAGGTACTGTTCATTCCAGCAAAGCAACTAGCATTGAAAATGAACTTGATGAGCTAAAAAGAAACTGTATGCCCTGAAAAATAATCAAATTGAGGTGGATTATTTGAAAGAATGCGTAAATTTAAAGCGCATTCCAAAAGGCTTGAGAATATTTAAATTTCCCAATAATGTGCAAACGGGAACACCCTATTATTTCAAATTGTGTGATATTTTTAACAGGGCGGGGTTGAAATGCTAACTGTTATGATAGAAGAATATGAAATGAAACAGAATGCTCTTACAAATGACTTGAATGCTTTAAACAATAACATTGTTACTGATTCTAATTTTCTGTCAATAAAACTTGACTACAGTAAAGCATTTGATGAGGTAGATGCATTTTGCAAAAAGGTTATTAGCAGAAAATGCACAAATTAGAAAGAGATTTGAATGAATGTAGGGAGGGGGTGGCATATCCCCTATTCAGACAGTCTAGGGTGGAAATTCAGAATACAAGTAATGTAGAAAATTCAACATCAAATAATTGGGGTGGGGAGCCACTGAGGAGAAGTGAAAGACTGGCTGGCAAAGAATGCAAAGGGTCAGTGCAGGATTTTCACCAACCCCCAGGCAGGGCAGTGGGGTGGAGGCAGAAGCAGCAAGGGCCACGTCAATGGAACACATGAACATGGTTGGGACTTTTGACACTCCAATTGTAAGGGAAGCAAGTATGGTTGGAAGTAAGAATATGGAATTTCAAGGAAGTAATAGAAATGCCAATGAAGTGATAGTAAGCTCCAATCATGGAACATGTACATTATATACTAAGTCTAACTTCACTATTTACAACTACACGGAGGCAGTAATTGATGATATTGCCTTTGATGTATTTACAAAAGGTCTGCATTTTGTCCCATCAAAAAACTGTAATATACCCCTCACTTTGATAGATGTTAAGTTATTTACCAGAAGTCTTAATTTGCAGCACTTATTTAAGCAACAAACACGTACACCCTCTGAACTGGATAGGAAAAGTTTGTATAATCCTCCCATGCATTTGCTAATTAAGCTTTTTGAACAGTTGGTGGAAGAAGAATTTAGGAGTTTAAAATGTACCCAAACTGATAAAACAAATTTTAAGCAAGCAGAGTTTGATTTCATTCAAATGTTAAAGAATGAAAGTATAAGGGTGATGAAACCGGATAAAGGGGGGGGGGTATTGTGCTTATGTATGAGAACAACTATGACGAACACCTCTATCAAATGTTACAGGATGATAGCCAATATGCAGCGGTCTCTAGAAATGAGGTATATATTTTTTGGTCTAAAATTAAGTATTCTTTGAATGACTACTTATGGCAAGGTGTCATTAATGAAAAGTTGTTTAACTTTTTACATGTTTCAAAACCCAGGTCACCCATAATATTTGGGATTCCTAAAACGCACAAAGGGCTTGACCCCTTGCCATTTAGACCAATAGTGTCAGGAAGTGGAGGCATAACAGAACCGTTATCAAAATTTATTGAGCATGTAGCAAAAAAATTTACACATTTGTTGAGTTATGTGTGTAGGGATTCCTGGGAATTTTTACAAAAGGTTCCTTGTAACAGTTTTGAATCAGAGTTACTGATGGTAACCATTGATATAAAAGATCTATTTCCAAGTATACCTCACGATATTGGTTTGCAATGGTTTTGTGAATTTTTCACGAAAGAATAAAACCTAAGCTCAAACTTAACCAATTTGATTGTGGAACTTATGAGTACAGTGTTGGAAAACAATGTTGTATTTTTCAACGGAGAATTGTTCAAGCAGCTTAAGGGAGTGGCCATGGGGGCACCTTGTGCCACCATCTATGCTAACATCATTCTTCATAGATGGGAATGTTAAAATCTATTTATACCCCCATGGAACCAGCACCTATTGTTCTACAGAAGGTTCTTGGATGATATTTGTATTCTGTGGAGAGGATCACATGACTCGCTATCAGGATTCTTAACTCACATTAATAACTCAACTAATTTTTTAAAATTCACTCACACAATAGAATTGCATGAATTGCATTATCTAGATGTGAATTTATATAAGGACTACAGTAACAAAACCTTCCAATCCAAAATTTATCGAAAGCCCTCATTTTCAAATTCGTTTTTACATTTCCATAGTGCCCACCCTTTTGCGCAGAAAAAAGGGATTCTCAAAGGTCAGCTGATTAGGGCATCAAGGATGTGCAGCACAGAGAAAGATTTCCAAAATGAGGTTATGACACTACAAAAAATGTTCCTTGAGAGAGGTTACCCTTTGGATTTATTTCAAGTTCTGCATAGTGAAGTGATTAGCAAGAGAGACGTTGTACTTTCCATTATTGGGCAAAGAGCTTGTAAGAGACCAATTAGTTAGAGAAGAAAAAAACAATGAGCTTATGGGACCTAAATTTATATATACTTTCTGCAGTCAGGCACAGGACATAGAAAGAACCATTAGCAAATTTTGGCCACTTTTGACAGCACATGAAGAATTCAAGAACGTTCTTCCAAGTAAACCGAGGTTTATCAGAAAGAAGGGAGTTAACTTGAAAGAGATGTTTGAAAGAAAGAACAGGGCAGGGAACGCAAAAACAAAAAAACCTGGTACATTTAAATGTGGAGCATGTCAACAATGCCATGCAATTCTGAATGGTAAAGGGATATATTTACCTTCTAGAAAGATGAGAATTGACTCTCCCACGTATTTCACATGCAATTCAAGAGGTGTGGTTTATTTAGTGGTGTGCATGTTTTGTAAAAGTTTTTATGTAGGGAAGACGGAAAGGGAAATTAAGAGGAGAATGTATGAGCATTTTTATGAGATAGCTAAAAAAAAAGGAAACTAATGCCCTTTACAATTCCCTTGCATGTCCGAACCATAATTTTAAATTTATGATTCCTGAGCAGGTAAATCGTGATTCAAGAGGGGGAGATTGGGAAACCACCCTAGAATATAGGGAGCTAGTGTGGCAGCTTAAATTAAATGCAGCAAACTGGCCTGGGTTGAATGATACCATCAGTATAAAACCAATTTTAAAATTAAGAAGGGCCAGATTATGAGCATAGCCCACCTGTAATAGCACCTATATTCTTAAAGACATTGCTGGGGGGGGGTTTAGTAGTATAGGCAAGGGGACCATCTGCCCACACACATGCCTTCCTTACCCATTGTTTGCCTGCTCTTTCATGCATTTTGATATGTTTATTGTGAACTTTTATTTATAAGCATGCAATTTGGTAAAGTTTTGATAGTACAAGTAGTAGCACACCTAATGTGTTATTTTGATTCAACAAAATTTTAAATGTACATAGTATAATTTTTTAATTTAATATGAGATAGGATATGTAATGGTAAGTTTTAAGTGTAGGGAATCATGCAATGTAACATTATTTGAATTGTTAATATAAATTTTTATGCATTTGATAGGCAGGTTCCCTAACTAAATGAATGGCAATTAATCAGTTTTTTAATTGTATCTTGATTGCTTAATTTAACACAAGCAGCTATTTAAGCTGATGTTTCAGAATGTTTCAGCAACTTGATAAAGCTAGGAATATCCTAGCGAAAGTGCTTGTGTTACGTGACTTTGATGTGGTGTTTTTTCTACAAATAAAGACCAGTTTTTTGGATTTACTCGAATTTTGTGGTGTCGGCTTCGTGGCAGTTGACTTTGTTCTTGGTCCTGTTCTTTGTTTGTAGTTACAGTGGCAGAAATAGTATAGAGGACACGGATATGTGCAAAACTATCCGCTTGATGTTCTTGCTATTGGTCCATGTGTCATTGCAGACCAGTTGTCATAAGTCATTTCTTACAAAACAACTCTGAACCTACACTTATTGCACAACAGACTTTATTATATATACCTTCATACAGGCAGTGATACTATTTCATGTTTCTATTGCAGAACAGTTTTAATGACTGAGATCTTGCAAAACAGCCCTATGTTCACAGTCATTGCACAACAGACTTTATTAGAGAAACCTTCAATAAGTTACTGGTACAATTTCATGTTTTTATTGCACAACAGTTGTCATTATGCAGGTGTTGCAACACAGCTGCAAATCCACAGTTATTGCAGTACAATCTTTGATTGCATATGCTTTATTATGGTTAATACTTTAGTCTTCCCTGCTTATAGCACTACAGTTGGTAGTATGCACTTCTTGCAGTACAGGTGTAAATCCACATTCATTGCAATACAATCTTTACTGTATATACCTAATCAGAGATAATGCTTTACTCTGTCTTGCTTATTTGATTATAGATAGCAAAATCTATCTGTACTCACCACACTCATGTGGCATCTTGTCCAAGCTCCCGCCATGCCCCTCAATGTTGCAAGCCCTGTGCTCTGCAGCTGTTGGGAGAGAAGCACACCATTATGCATACCAGTCTAGCAGATATTCAAGAGTAGATATTGATGAAACACAGGTAATGGTGCTGACATACATGTGGGACATTCCCAGTCCAGAATTCTTGGACCCAGGTATCTAAGAGAGCCTCATTCCACCTTTTTAGGTCATCATGGTGGTGATGACACTGCTCACCTGTGCAGGGGATACGAGTTGCACTGGTGAGGTCCCTTTCCAGCTGGTGTCAGGCCTCCACCTTGCACTCTGAGCCTTGGTAACCTCCCTGCATCAGCCAGCCCTCATGGTTTTTGACAAGGAGTCTGTCCATGACCCTGGATTCCTGAATGCCCCACTGCTGTGCCTGAAAGTGCAAACCCTCTCCAACACCTGCTATTGTATCTTTCAGACACAGACCTCCAATGGATTATGCTTTACTCCTGCCTATTGGGCTTAATATAGCCTGTTTTCCCACCCTTACATGCCATTGGGCAATATTTAAAAATGGGGCGTGTCACTTAGCAGCCCACAAACCAGCACAGCTGAGTTGAGCAGTGCTAAAACCCGTATGCTTAGCAGTGCTTAGTGGTGTGCAAACCAGTTAAGCAGAGCCGAACAGTACATAAACATTTTCAGCTATTACTGTGCTTATGCGGTGCTTAATGCAGGCCTTAGTAGGTCTTAGCAGAGCTTAGCTGAGCGCAGTATGCCAGTATTTAAAAATAATTTGCATAATTTGTATTTTGAACAAAAATGCTAACTTGCTCTTCCATGTATTCAAGCCCTGCACATGAAGCCATCAATCTAACCATTTCACTATATGGATATGTGAAATTTTGCTATACCTTTACATCTGATCAATCTTTAAGCAGTGCTGAGCACCGCTGTGTGCTGTGCAAACCCACTCAGCTACTCTTAAACTTGACATTTACAGACTAATTAAATATATCTGTTTTCTATTTTTAGATGTCTAGCAGGTATCTTGGCACCACTTAGCACTGCTGTGCTCCAAGCCATGCCGTGCACGGTGCAAACATGCTTTTTAAAAAAAAAAATTTTAAATAAAATACATTGCTATAATACAATTGGACAGTGCAAGGAGTGTGTTGCTCATCTGCGGACACAGTTAGCACCACACAACCTACACTAATTCAATAACTGTGTCCCACAGCTCTCCCTTAGCAATGCAACATGATTAATATGCATGGCATGCCGCCAAGGAGGAACCGTGTACACGGACATGGTAACATTCCATGTAGTCTCTATACTGCGCCTACATGGATTTTATTAAATCTAGGGTTTGATTTTGTTCCACATTGACAAGGGTCTGTGACAGTGTTGTTAGAGTTTTTTTTTTTTTACCCATCCATGATAACTAATCCTAAATCATATCAGTTTATCAAAATCATAGCTCTCAGTATCAGAGACAAATCTCACCACAGTCAGGGCCAAATCCAGAAATAATCAGGGGCACTTTTAAAATATTAGTACTATTAACATGAGACATTGCCTGAATAAGAATATGTGAATTATTACACACTCTCCAAATTAAAAGAAGTCTATAACTCTAATTATTGTAATTATTTATTAAGTGCAGCTCAGCACCTTTTCTCCAAAAATTAATCAGTTTTAGGAGCTATTAAGAGTGACACAACTAAGATTTGAGGCAAAATCAGGGACATTTGAGAGGTATGATTAAAATGACTTTTTATAACTATAAAGTAATGCATTTTAACCATCCTGCAAGCTTTCTAATTGAAGTTGTTGATAAGCTTTTAGTAAGTGTCCCACATTTTGGAGATGGAAGGGTAGAGAGCTAGAACTGTTTTCTTCACTTAATTATGCAGAGTTACATTTTATGGCTTCTACTGCCAAAATAGGAGTGGGACTCATTTGTCATTGACTTAGTAAAGTAATTTAGTATTTACATACGTGGTTATTATTTTTACTTATTTATTGACACTTGATTGCTGGGAAGGTCTGACTGAGTAGGTTGTCTCCAGACCAGTCATTTGTGTAACTGAACACGTTACAGGTTTAGTTGATAAAGGAAAGGATGTGGAGGGGTTTGAAAAACTGGTACATGTTTTTTTGTTTGTTTGTTTATTTGTTTGTTTGCTTGTTTGTTTGTTTAAATAGTTGATTAATATCAGTCATTTTCTGCTAAGTAGAGATGCGACATATGAACTGTTTCTGCAGATATCATTTGTTTTATTTATTTGACATTTGATGAAGGAAAACGTCAGACAAACTGAGTAATCTGACTGCGTGTGAACGGACTGCTTATTGTAGAACAGAAGTTACTTTTATGCTGATTACTGCTCAGGAAATCTAAGTTGATGTAAGACTGTTTTGGACTATGGTTTTGAGTTAAATGCAGTTTCTTTAATATGAATAACCAGCAATGACATTCCAAAGTCTCATACTTATTGTGTAACAAATGTAGGTTGATAAAAATATGTTCTAGTAACTTTTGTAATGAATTACAGTACAGTCAGTAATTGTACTGCCGTCTCAGTGATGTCCAAGTAGAGAGGTTTGTGTTTATTTATGGAGTGTAAATTGATGCAAAACCTGTGAAGTGTTCAGTTCTGGCAGAAAGACCATTTCAGTAGTGCCACACAGAAATGGTACATTTTTGCGCAGTGCAACAATAAGGTGTTCCATATTTTGACTGTTTGTCACACATCACTAGGGTCTGTATTCAACACTGGCTCCTTAAGAGGTTGAGACCTATGCTGCCCATTCAAAACATGCTGTAAATACTGATAATTCATTTTTTGATTGGTTGTACTTTAAAGTTACAAGGTTTTTGTTTTTGTTGAATAACAATATTAAAGCTTCTGTTTTAATTTCTGATGTTTACTGTTTTACTCTTATTTGTTTACTTTTGTAGCACTGAGCATATTTTGTTGAGTGTGGTATTCTTAATGGATACAAGTGAAGGCATTGCAAGCATGGACAATGATTCAGACCAGGACTGCACAGCTATACCACCCAAGAAGGTAAAGGCCAAGAAAGCTAAAGAGAATGTCACAGTTTTATTATGAATGGCAAACTGATTTTGCATGGTGTGAAGCAGTCCAGGACAACATGTTCACTGCTTACTGCAAGGTTTGTAAAAGAGTATATTGGTGGTGTATGGTAGAAAAAGTGACTTGCTAACTCACAGCCATTTGCAGACTCACATAAAAGCACACCATTCTGTGAAATCGACTGACACTGACAGTTTTTTCAAGAGAACAGCATCATTAACTGAAGTTGATAAACAGGCAATGGCAGCAGAGTTGGTGAAGATCTATCATACTGTGCACCATCACATTTCTTACAATGCTGCAGACTGCGGCTCTAAGCTCGATCACCAGCTGAATCCTAACTCGGCCATTTGCAAGAAGATGACCTGTGGTTGCACTAAGGCAGAGACGATGGTGACTGCTATCATCGCTCTGAAGTCAGTTGAGTCAATCATTAAGGACTTGACTAACAACACATCAAGATTTTTTATGTTGACAGATGCATCAAATTTGAAGAATCGCAAGATGTTTACCATATGTGTCCAGTATTTTACTGTGAAAATTGGCTTTAACAAAAGATTTCTTGACTTTCTTGAGCTCAGCGATGAACATTCTATCTCTGTAGTAAACATGATATTTCAGGTCCTGGCTGACAATGCTCTTGACATCGCACACATATCATCATATTCAGCTGATAACACCGTGTCAGTTACTGGCTCAAGCAGTCAGTCTTCACAGAGTTGATGAAAAGAAATGACAAGATCATAAAAACTAACTGCAGCACACGTATAGTTCACAATGGGCTGAAGAAGGTAAGTGATAAACTAGACTGTGAAGTTGAAACAATGGTGACATCTGCTTATAGTCACTTCAGCATATCAGTGAACTGCAGAATGCACTTGCAAAAGTTTTTTTCAATTCATGGACTTGGAGTATCACAAACTGTTGAGACATGTACCAACCAGATATCTGTTTCTGGGTCCTTTTGTCAATAGGTTATTGGAATCTTGGCCACTGATCATTTTGTATTTCATTTCTATAAGCAGTGAATGCCCTAAGAGAGCTCATGCAAGTCCGGGCATAGAAGAAGACACACATGATCATGAATCAGTGAAGACTAACATTAAGAAAGCTTACTTATGCTTTGTGCAAAATATCTGCAGTGTTTTTGAATTATCTGTTCAAAAAGTGGAGCAGAAAGATTTTACGTTTATTGAACTGTTTCTGGTAATGTAGGACTTGAGAACAAAAATTGAATCACGCATGGCAGATACATTTTTTGGATACAGACACATGCTGTTCTTGAAAATGAAGATATGCAGCCATTCCAGGCATCTATCATAGACAATTTTTACGCTGCTCACAAAAAGGGTTTGACTTACCTGAACAAGTGGTTTAATTTCTCAAAGTCAGAAGATGGTTTCCCTTTTGCACTAAGTCATTTCTCACTCAGCAAACCACCAGAATTTAAACATGTAAAACCTGTGTGTGCTGCCATGGGCTTATTGCAGGAAGTTGACTTGGATGCATTGCACAATGAATTCTGCATGGCTAAAGAAAGTTTGGCATGCATTGTTACTGATTCAACTTTGCCATTACCATGTGACAAATGGCAGAAGTTTTTCAGTGCAGCCCATACCACTGAAGCATTTCCAGTTAACTTGTTTAACATTGTGTTAGCTGCGTTGTCATTGCCTGGGAGCAATGGCTTTCTGGAAAGAGTTTTCACACTGATGAATGCCAAGTGGAGTTTGGAACAAAACAGAGCCACCGTTGCTTTGGTGAATGTCGAACTGCAGGTTTTCCTGAATTACAGTATAACCTGCAGTGAGTTTTATGAATTTGTTTTGCATGATGACAAGCTGATGTTGTCAGCAGGTAGCAGCGAGAAATATTATTGGAGAAAGTGCCCAATGACTTTGAGTGAAAACATACCAAAGAAACAGACTAAGTCTTACCTATTGCCATTAGGCCATGTATTATTTTTTCACCTGTAGCTCTGTTTGTGGTTCCCTGCATGTATAGTTGTTGTTAGCTGTTTTTGTACTTACTGCTATTACTATTTTTTTCAGACTTCACTGTACCAAGCCAGTCTCACTAGTCAGTCGGTGCAATATGTGGAATTGTTTCTGACATTTGCTGCTTGTACTGTTGTTTAAATTATAGATACGACTATAATACTAGACTAGTCAAAATTAAAGTATTACGTAGGTAATTATCTATCTCAATTTGCTGTTAGGCCACTCTTTCCTGGAGCCATTCATTGGCCATGGTGGATTTTACTGTAGGCTTATTGTTTGTTGTTTCCAGAATACCTGCTATCCAATCCAATAAGCAAAAAAAGCATAAATAATTTGATGGAAATGCGTATTTTACAGCAGTTATGTGACAGTTTTGTACGATAGAAAACTGTCACAAAACTGCTCTAAAATACACATCTTATAAAGCAAACTTACCAAATTTTCCCAAGAGTGATACCCCCTGGAGATCCCCCAAAAGTTCTGGATTTTCTTTTTAAAGTGTTGGCACCCCTACTTTAGGCTCAGTTTTATATCGAGCAGTAAATGTCTAGTTAATCTGAAGAAGAACACCTACAAGAAATGGAAAATGCATAGAAATTTAATCATAAATTTGAAGAAGAAACATCTTTATTAAATTATCACATATGACGTAGGGAATATTACATTTATATAAATGAAAATAAACCATTATGATGCGACTCCAGTTGCAAACATTATATATAACAAACCATGCCAACACAACTGTAACTATAAACATTATAAATCAGTTATAATATATCCAGTCATTGTCAGTCAAACATTACAAAGCTCATTCAAAGCCTGCCTTCTTTTAAACTTTGCTTCTCCACTGCATGTATTCTTCCCATAATTCCCATTTTTTCCTATGTAATTCGCTCCTACCATTCACTAAAAATCCCAGTTACAGTTGCTTTATCTCTGTTGCTATCTTTGCTACTTCTAGTAATGTTGGTTTGGACTTTGATTTCCATTTTCTAGTAATTGCTTTTTTGGCAGCCACCATAATTAGACTCAGCAACACCTTACTATGTCTAGGCAATTCTGATTCTGTATCATAGCTCAAAAAATCATTTCCTTAGTTACATCAATTTTCTAACCCAGTATATCTGACAAATCAGTCTGCAGGGAATCTTTAAAGTCTGCAACTCATTACACTCCCAGAAAATATGTTCACTGTTACCTCATTCTTCCCCATCACACCTCCAACATTTGCTACCTACTTGAGGAAAAATTCTTTGGAGTCTACTTGGGGTATAAAATACCTAAGTAAACACTTCCAAGCAAAGATCCTAAATCATCTACACTTTGTTGCATATTTGGGAGACATGCATATGTCCTTCCATTGTTTCTTTGTGAATTGCTTATCCAATAAGCAAACGATTTGACACTAGTGTGTACTGCAGCTCAGCTGCTGAGCTTCACACCATTACTCAAACTGTATTTAGCTCGGTGGAGAAATAGTTCTTACAATGATGCCACCTACTAAATGCCAAAAAACTAAACTATTGCTTTTTACTCCAACACTAAAGTCCTCTCCTATTCATCTCACTGTCAAGGCCAGTAATGGTACTATCACTGCACCAGACCCAACTATCAAACTATTAGGCATAACAATTGATCAACATCTTAACTTTGACTCGCATATTAACACGACTATCAAAACTGTTAACAGAAAAATTGTCTCTCTCTACACAATAAAATCTTTTCTTATCCCTGAAGCCAGAACCACCATTGCCCATACCCACCTTATCTCTACCCTCCTCTATGCCTTACCCATTTATACCAATGTTTCCAAGAGTAACCTTAATAAATAACAACATTGCCAGATTTGCCACTGGCTCACCATTTAAAACCCACCATTGTCTAAATCTCAAACAGCTTGGTTGGCTAGAACTGCAAAACCAGCTACTACTTCAACAACTTATTATCACCCATAAAATACTTTATCAGCCCACCAACACCCCTATTCTCAGTAGCCTAAGCTCTCCCTATAGTAATCTTACTACCCTTCGCTCAGCAAATAAATTACTAGTAACCATCCAGAAATCCTATAATAAAGCAGGTGACTCCCTCTTCTCTAATTCAGTAGGGAAAATCTGGAGCAGGCTTCCCAGCAATCTACAATTACTTTCATTATTACCATTCTTCAAAAATCAAATAAAATGACTCCTTAAAACACAATGGCTATGACCATGCACTAACCCAGATTAAAATTAACTGTATAGCAATACTGTTTTCACCCTCCTTCAACAACCTAACCTCATTATTAAGCCTCTGTTTGGCTTTAATTTTTCAAGTCTTCTAGTGTCTGCAAACTACCCTGTAGTACATATAATTGGAAAATTACCCCTACTCCAGGCACCTGTATTTCAGCTTTGAATGTATTCTGTCTGTTTAATTCTAACAAACGTAATAACCAATTCTAATCTATCTTTCTTTTCTTATGCTTCTACATGTCAAAGGTCAGCCCTTAACCTTGACATTTGCTTCTAGAACTACTGTATTACTAAACTGTGTACCCATGATTCTTTTCATGACATTTCTACAATGTTAACCTAAAGAAATAATGTATATTAATGTTTTAATTGATATTTTTTGTCTTTTCATTCATTCTTTGTAATATTGTTATATTAGTATAGTTTGGAGCTTATCGCCCTGGGCCTCTACTGAAAATGGATATGTATCCAGTTAGACTAGTCTGGTCAACAAATGTAAAATAAAAATAAATAAATAAAATAAATCTCTCCTTCCCATCCTTTCTAACCTCATCTGATTGATTCTTATAGTTACGTGCAATATTTTATACACTCTACGAATTATTCCTTTCTTAATGGCAATTTTTGTTCTAGATTCTACTAAAAGCTCTACCAGTGGCAGTCTTTCATTTAGGAACCCCCTATTTCTTTCTCTTTGCCTATACTCTGATATCAATTGTTGATAGGGAAGGTAGTCTCTAAACTGCAGTCCAAAAACGTTCTTGGCTTCTTCCCATTCTATTACCTTTCCTTCTCTAGTTATTTACCCCAATACCTTGGTTCCTTTGCTAGTTTTCTCCAATTAATTCCAGCCCCCTCTTGCCTATTCTCTGTATCTCTAATTGCAGTCATCCCTATCATCAAAATCTCTTTTCTCCATTCCCGTGTTGGCTTAGTTCTTAGAAAACTTTCTGCTACTTTATAAATATAATATTATGTATAATTGTTGTTATTTTCCTTAAAGGTCTGCATCCAGAATCTCAGTCTCTCATTGTTTCTTGAGTCAACCTCCTGTTTCATCATCATCTCTTTCCACTTTGAATTATAGTTTTCTGCTCATGCTATGCATAAGCCCTAACTGTGTTACTCTAAAATACCTCTTCAAATTGGGAAATCCCATTCTGCCCTGTTCTATTGGAAGAATAAGCTTATCCCACTTGACTCTTACTTTCTTCCACTCCAAGGTAAATTCATTTAGCTCTTTATTAATTGCTATCCACAACTTCTTCTCAGTTTTATAAAAATATGTCCGACCTGTGTATAAGACTAAAGGGACTAAAATCATTTTAACTGCTTGTATCTTGCTATTGATATCTATGTAACAGACCTTCCATTTTCTTAATTTTTGTATTTAATTTTTGTATCATGTTTTGTTTAATGTCTTTCCACATATCCTTAACTGCCACACTGGAATCATTTTTAATCCTTACTCCTAAATAACTTCATTTTATCATGTCCACATAAATATGGATATTGCTAAACCAATTCATATAATGGGTACATAATTTACTGCTATTGCCTTTGCTTTAGCTTCATTAATTTTGTATCCTGAAAAGATATTAAACTGTCTCAAAATGTTCCACAACACTGTAATTTCCCTTTCTGGTTTTGTCAGGTATAAAATAATATCATCTGCAAATAGTGCCAACTTTTCTTTTCTACCATACCAATTATATCCTTGAATTTCTGATTCCCTTATTTTCTTTGTCAATGGTTCTAAATATAATGCAAATAACAATGGATAGAGAGGACACCCCTGTCTGGTTCCTCTGCTCAAGCAGAAAATATCACAGAGGACCCCCACCCACTTTACTTTTCACCTTCAATCCTTTATATATCCTTCCAATCAACCTTATAATTTTATCAAAGAATGCAAATGCTTCCATTACTCTGCTCAAATGCTTTCTCTGCATCAAGACCCACCAACAACAGTGGTATTTTCTTACATTCTGCTTCCCTCTGGATCATCAGTCTCCTGCTAATGTTAGCAAATGTTTGCCTCCCCTCCACAAAACCACAGTGATCCATATCTATCAATTTTGGCATCACATTTGCCATTCTTTTAGCCATTATAGATATAAATACTTTAATCGTGGTGTAATATTGAAATGGGCCTGTATGAAGCTGGATCTGATGGATCTTTACTCTCTTTAGGTATTACAGTTACCACCACTTTCTTCCAGGATGTCGTTACTTCTCCTCCTCTTTAAATACTGTTAAACAAAACCTTCCATATCTTTATCAGTTTTCCCCTTCTAGCATTCAAACTTCCACAGGAATATCATCTATTCCTGGGGACTTTCCTGTAGATTGGTCATGCGTTGCCATTTTTATCTCATCTTCTCCAGTCCTAAATGTTAGCAATTGAGTCTCCTTTACCTCTAACCTTGGCATATTTAAGTCTTCCATAAACATTTCCATTTGTAGCTTTTCTTGACTTCCATATTTCTCTGCTTTATATAGACTTTCATAGACTTTCCAAAATATTTTAATAATTCTACAGGAACCCTTGTTATCTTCCTTGAGTTATTATCAAAAAACAGTTGCTTAACAGCACTCTTTCTAAACCCATGCATATTATCGAGGTAGTCCATTATTTTCTGTTTAGCATTCTGGAGTTGCTCCTCTTCTTGTTCTGTGAGATTACCCCTATTTTGTAATACTTTACCATTTGTCAGTCCCTATAAATAATTATTGTTACTTCTTAACCATATCTCCCTTTCTTCTATTTCTACCCTATTTGTAAACTCCACGTTAATTTTATCCCACTCCCTAGCTATATTTTCAGAAGAAATTTCTATCTTCTCTAATAGCTCCTGAATAATTTCCACTACCCATTCCTTAAATTTCTCTTTTCAACAGATAGGTGGGAGAGTGCCAGTGTCTCATTTTTATTTTATTACCGCTTTGTTTTTATTTTAGTTATTATTGGCACATGATCTGAAATAGTTACTGGGTGCATATCAAGACCTTCAATTAAATGTACATGTTCCTGTGAAATATAAATTCTGTCTAGCAGCCCAGTTTTTGTATCTTGGGGAATAATATGTAAATTCATTCCAAACTACTAGAACTGAATTCACATTTTCCATGCCAAATATTTTCATAAATTTCTTTAAAAATCTATAAAATCTACCCTGTTTTGTTATAATTTTCCTTCTGCCCCCCCCAAACACATCTTCACTGTTGCAAATCAAATTCCAGTCCCCACCTATTAGTAATATTCCTTATTGAAAGCTGATTATTTCTTTCAGAATTTTCTTAAGCTCCATTATAGAAGTTTTCGGTGGATTATAAATACATGCCAGTGTAATCCTCCTCCCCTGCCAGCAGCCCCTTAGGACTACAAATCTACCATTATTGTCTTTTTTATCATCTTCTATCACTACTGGAGCTCCTCTTGCAATTAATATAAGTACTCCTCTCTTCCTTTGCCCCAGGTATTTCACTGAATAGCCATCCTGAAAAAAACTTTCTTTATCAAATCTACATGTTCAGTTCTTTCCAAGTGTGTCTCCTGTAGCATAGCTATTTGCAGTCTACAGTTTTAATATAGTTCACTACTCCTTCTTTTTTTATAATTATCTGTGAGACCCTTCACATTTATAGACATTATAGAAAGCATCATATTCTTAAAAAGATATTATTCCCATCTTTATGTATAACAGCTTTTTTGTTAAATGTCTGGTTCCAGCTTTTGTGTTACATGCATGTATTGTTTGGCAGGTTAATTGTTGTTTCTTGTCATCTCCATTTGAGCCTATGTCACATCTTATAGAACTTTTTGTTTTAATAAAAACCCTCAAACAAAAAGAAATAGAAACACGTCCCCAATACGTCCTAAAACCTATTCACTTAATAATAACACACAAAACTATGTACATATGCAAATACTGGAGTTTTACCCTTCAAATAGGAACACATTTTTCAAACTGACAACTTCACAAACAGCTTTGAGATAACTTAATTGAATGGTTATCCATGCTAAAATACATGGCACAGCCTGTGGTTCCATTAAGTGCTGTTTGGGTTTGTATTATCTTTATAGATCTTTCAGCTTGGAAAACACTTGAATGCTTTCAGAAAACATTTTCCAAGCCATTTCTCTTTATCAGGTTGTCTGCTAGAGGCCTGAAAAGCAGGCACAAAACTGCTAAGCATATATTTGTTAACTAGAAAAAAAGCCTTATAATATTCAATATTCTTTTCCATTTACTTGCTTTCTCTTAAAACCTGTTACTATATTAAGCTTATGGCCTCATCCCAGTCATTCTCTTATGCAAGACTAAGAAAACACACACTAATGTTTCTTTTGTCATGCTCTTTTAACCAGATTTTTTACATTGTAGTGGTGACATTTCTTAAAAATAAAAAAGGAGAAAAAGAGAGGAAGGGAGAAAGGAAAAAAAAAAGAAAAAGGAGATCCTATTTACATTAGTATCGCCATTACACAGAAACATATCTGAAAAGAAACTTTATATACAAAGAAGACCATGCACCATCAAAATAGTACTATTAAGAAAAAATGCTTTACTTACAGTTAACTTTATCCCGCTACTCCCCCACCCCCCACCCCCGTTGAGTATTTTTCTGAACATTAGTGACATGAGGTAGAGGATAGGCTTTAGAGTCCCCTGCAGGTTTAAAAAAATCCAAAACAGTCCAGTATTTCCAGATTTTCTTGTTCTGTCATGTTTCACACATATAATTATTGATTCATGATCCCACATTTGTCAATTTCCAAGTTACTGATTTTATTCTCCAAACATTCATGGCATGAAGTAAGGCATATGCTTTAGAGTCCCTTACAAGTTTAAGAAAGTCCAAGAAAGTCCAATATTTACAGTTTCTCTTGTTCTATTCCTGTTCATCTCAATCTCCTAAACCTTGTCTCTGCATCATTTCCAACATACCCTGGATTCTTCTATTCACCTCTTGTGCTGTTTTCCCTCTCTTAAGCATTTTCTCTTGAAACACTGAAAAGTGTTTCCCTGGTACAGTCTCTCTGTGTTCTTTATTACCAAAAGAACAAGAAGCAGAATCTCCTTCTGTTTCACAGCTCACTTTTTGTTGGACAAACTTTTGTATTTCTTCCTTAACGTGTACTTCATCAAAAATATTTTATTCCTCCAGGGTAAAAATATTCTGAAGATAGCTGGGTGCAATAGTTTGAATCTCATGACTGTTTCTCAACATTCCCTGAATAATGGAATAAATTCACTCCTGTTCTGCCTGGTGTAAATTAGTAGTCATTCTCCACAAATACTCTGCTGTCTCTCACTTTTAGTATTTTTTCCTTCTGCTACAGTTTTGTCAGAATCAACTCCTTCTGCTGGTAAGATTGCATCTTTACTATTAAAGGTCTAAGTTGTTTTCTCATAGTCAGGTTTAGGAGCAGACACACAATGTGCCCTTTCAATTAACAATTCCTGTTGTGGAATACCAGTCCAGTTACTTATTTGTGCTTTCTTAAAATGAACGCAGTCTCTTCTTTCCAGCTTCTCTGGTACAGCAGAAAATCTCAGGTTTTCCCTACATGCTCTGCCCTCTAATTCTATTATTTTTGAAACACCTATTCTTGTGCAGTCTTACATTCAGCCAGCCTTTTATTCATTTTAACCTCTGAGTTTTGCAGTTTTATCACCTTATCTGAATATCTGTTTAAAGCTTCTTCCATGTTCATAGGATCATAGGATCATAGGTTAGTACTAAGCTAACTGCCCTTGTGAGACATTTTAAGCCTAGCCATTTATCCCATGTGAGATTCAAACCCTGCACCTTGTGTTTGTGAGGCAAACACCTAAACCATTAGGCCACCCTCCCAACCCAAAAGGTTGCTCCTCTCCATGGAAACACACACACACGCAGTTGGCTAGTGTAGGATTCAAACCCCTTCCTAACTACATTATGATACTATAGCATTATGCATTTACACAACATGCTATACACATGCTTTCCAGTCTTTTATTGTTTGAGTTGATATACTTCATCAGTGTTTCATTTATTTTAGTCAGGTCTGTGTGAGGTTGCCTTATACTTTCCTTTAAGTTACTGGAAGTCATGTCTGGAGCTTGCACTGCTTTTTTGTTTGTTGAACAGCTGCAGTACTAGTCAGTGTTTTTTCAACACCTTTTGCAGCTGATTTTCCTTCAGGTCTTCTGTATTTCATTTTTCCTGCCATCTAGGCAGTGCACTTACTAGCCACTTACTGAATTTTACCCAGAAATCCAGGTCCACTGGCTTTCTCTGCTGAGTTTCTGTTTTCACGCTGGGCAAGCTAGAATTAAGTTGTTACTCAATGTGCGGTCATCTTGGAAAAGTTATTCATAAAGTTAAGTATAACAGTCTCTGCATTGGGATAGAAAAGCTACAGGAAAAGAAAGGGAAGATATGGCAATAAACTTGGCAAATAAATGCACTCATAATTGCAGCACCTTTTTTAAGCGTTTAATCCTTCAGCTCCATTATTGTATACAGGTACCTTGGTTGATAGCACAATGGATAAGATAGCAGCACATTGTGAACAGCTGAAAGGGGTTCATTGTAAAAATATACAGATTAATACCTTGCCTAACATTTCTAGGCATATGATCAAGAACTTTTTACTACAGGTTAGAGCTGGACTATAATTCAACAACAGAAATCTAATACAACTCTTCATAATATCATAATTAATAGGGACATTAAGACCCTCAGTGTTGACACAGCAGGACTTTTAAAACATCTGTTTAATATGAGTGTTAAGGAAAGTACTAAACCAAATAAATGCAAAAAATAAAGTTCTTTATAAAACTGAAGGTCACTGATCTCTCATCTCAAGGTAGAGTCCTATTAGTCCTCTGTCTCAGATCAGCAAAGTTATAGAAAAGCTTATACTCTGCAGACTTATTTCTGAATTAAATAGTCTTGGCTAGGTGAATATTTTTCAACATCATATGTAGGAAATAAATAGTTACACATAATTAAGGCTTTTATACCAATATAATTGCCTTAAAGCATTAACTTCAGATCAACAGCATTCACATTGATTTCTCTCAAGAATTTCATACCAGTAATCATAATTTGTCTATTCCAAATTTGCAGAATTTGAGGTTAGATTTTCACTTGATTATTTAGATCAAAACCGGTTAACCAGACCTAGGCCACAGACGTAGGATTCATTTCTGATTTATCTCCACTATTAGGACTCATTCCAAAATTATCCCTTTTCTGACCTATTTCTCTTTAATTTATATTTCAGCAACTCATCCCTTCATAGTGGCACGTATTTTAACATTTATGTTGATAATAATAAAATTTAAAAGATTGTTACATGTCAAACTGGTTTAATTCACTTGAACAGCTTTGGGTGAATTAGTCACTTGGGCCAATAGAGATGTGATGCAAATTAACATTATTAAAACAAATCGATGACTTTTAAGAACTCAGATGTTTGGATTAGTTACAGTTTTCATGAGTAGTTGTTGGAAAATGTCAGGTTTTTTCAAGGATCTTAGAATCCTTTTTGATAATAGGTTGACATTTATTAGCAACATACATACCACTCAACCTCTTAGCACAAGAAATCTTGACAAAGCTTAAAATAATGGGGGGACAAAGGCCCAAAACTATGGGACATATTTTAAATACTGCTCTTATAAACTTACAACATTATTAGAATATCATGTTTTATGTTCACATGCATTTCCTGAAGAATCCAAAAAGAATACAAAGTCTGAAACTCAAATATCAGTCATTATTTAGTGACTTCCATCCTCAGTGATTTGCCATAAAACACCAATTGTGCAAGGAACAGACCAAAAATAAGAGACAAAAATCTGGACATTCTGCAAAAATCTGGATAGTTCAGAGATGTGACAACTAACTGGATACAGGTAACCTATAAATGGTTCATTTCCCAGGCCCATTCTTACATTTATCGAGGGTATCAGAACTTGTCAGAGATTTGTATTCACTGCTAAGCTTAAAAAGTTCCCAGTGGTTGTTAGCTTAGTAAACACCTATGAACCTATGAGCCTATAAGAAATAGGTGCTCTAAGGTGTAGTGCTGTGTAAATAAATACATAAAGTTAAGTGAGAAAGAAATACATATCCCTGTTTATGTTAGTCTTATAAGGTCAAAGCTAGAATGTAGATTTCCTGTTTTTTATCCTAACATTGAAAGCCAAAAAGAATGCCAAGGCAAACTAGTGCACAAAAATCCTCAGCAAGCAGTGGATATTAGTGTGCAAAGTGCACGGTGCCTTGTTCTTCCTTTTGGTTATCCTAGCACTAAAGCCAACAACATAATTGTTGAAAAGATCCACAGATGCTTTACAAATAGAGTAATTTTTATTGGTCATCTAGATTATTATCATAGACTAAAGACTTTAAATCTTATATATGTTACCATATGGAAGGCTGAGATGAGACTTACCTGGGGGATTTATAAATGCCACATCCGCAAATGCAGGCAAGCCAACAGTGTTTACAATGCATGCACAATGAGCCCTTATGGTTATTACCTATGCATGTGGCCAGGCCAGTGGGTATAACAAGAAACTTGTCATCAAGGCAGCAGTACAGACCCATGGCTAGAGCATGGTAAACCACCTCTCAGCCACATTGAAGTACAAGCAGCTGTGGTAATCTTAAACAATGAAGGAGCACCCCCAGTAGTCAATGCAAGTATGTGTCCATAGGTGAAGAATGTTGATGTAGAGAAATGTGCAATGGAAGGGAATTCACAGAGATGAATAGCATAAAATGAAAAGGGGGTTATGAAAAAAAACATCGACATCAACTCCTTCTTTCAATTTTTCTACATCGGGTCTGGGTGTTGTGTCAATTCTCACTCTCTTTCTTGATTCAGTGCCACTCTCCTACCTTTTTCAACAGTCATGCCTGACTGTTTCAGGTCTTCTACCATCCTTTTCTTTGCTATACACCCTTGTTTCCTATTGCCTCCTTCCTGTCAGTCTGATATCTTCCTAACCAGATTGTCTTCTGCTTTTCTGTAAGTCTGAACCACTGTAATCTGTTCTCTTTGACCTTCGCTGTAATTGAAGCTACTCGAGCTTCTGCACTGGGGTCTTCATTTCTTCATCTGTTCCACAGTGTGCACCCTACCATTCATCTCAGGCACTTAATCTCTCTCACCTCCAGCTTCCTCAACTGCCCTGCCTTTCCTGCCCAGGTTTCTGTACCATATAATAGTCCTGATCACATGATCACACCACCATTTTGTATACCTTACTTTTCAGATTCTTTGGCATTTTTTGTCATATGCTACCACCTTAACATTCTGTGCCATTTGGCTGCAGCCCCTCTGATTCTAGCATTGACCTCCTCATTCAGACTTCTCTTTTCTTGAACCACCTGTCTTCCAGATACTTGAAGCTGATAACCTGTTCCACTATTTTCCCTTCAGTCTCTCAGTTCTCATCTTATTCTGATTTCCCTATTTGTTGCCATTACAGCAGTCTCATCTGTACTCATTTTCATCCAGTGTGTCTTCAGTTTTGAATTCCATTCCTCTATCCTTTGCTATAGTTCTTATTCAGAGTCTGCCTGCACTGCCACATCATCTGCATACTGTAGCTTTAGTGACCTTTCTCTCTAACCTGCTCATGTAGTCTATAGCAAGTATGAACAGCAGTGGGCTCAGAGCTAAACCCTGATGCACACCCACTACCACTGGGAACCCCTGTGTGAGACTAAACACTGTTGGTACTTCAGTCATTGGGTCCTTGTATTTAGCCTGCACTAATTCTATCAATGTTTCTGAGACTTCGAACTACCACAGGACTGCCCAAATCAGTTTTCTTGGAACCTTGTTATATGCTTTCTCCAATCTAGAAATGCCCACTTGATCTCTTTCCTCAGCTCTATCTTCCTCTCAGCTATTTGTCTCACTGCAAACACCAGGTTGATTGTGCTGCAACCTGATCTGAATCCAAATCTGTGTATTCATTTATCAATCACCCTCTCCAGAACTTTCATGCGGTGTGATAGGAGATAGATACCTCTGTATCCCACAGTTGTCCCTTTTGTTTTGTACTCAGGCACTACTATGCTTATTCTCCAGTCATATGGGATAAGCATTTCTCTCCATATTGCTGTGAGTACCTTCAGGAGCCATTTCTCCCCTATCACAGCCAACATCTTGATGATACCAGCTGTGACCTCATCTGAGCCTGATGCTTTCCCTGACTTTGATTTTCTTAGTGCTGTCCTTACCTTTTATACGGTGGGCTCCTCTTTTCTCGTTGTAGGCTCTAACTGGGGCAGTACAGTTTCTATGGCATTTTCTTCATTCAAAAGCTGCTGGAAGTACTCCTTCTATGTGCTTTTGATGTCCTGTGGACCAGTAAGCAGGTTGTTGCTGGCATCCCTGATGAAGGGTGTCTAACTATCTTTTTTATCTTTCTGTTTTGCCTTGCAGCTTGATATTTGTGACATTTACTGAGTCACTTTTCAGAAGATGGTAGAGTGCCTCTGATGTCTTTGATTTCTGTTACTGCAATTCCTCTCTTAGCCTTTTTGTTAGCCAATCAGTATTCCTTATTAGCTTGGTCTGTATACTCTATCTCCCACTTCTTCCTGCACTCCTTTCATTCTTTTGATGACTTCCTGCACTTCTGCATTCCACCACCACTTTTCTTATGTACCTTATTTCCATACCTGGCTCAGTTCTATGGTCCTCACACATGCTGTTTTAATACAGTGTCATTCTTATTCAATTACACCCATTTCCTTTTCTTCCGGAGGTGCTAGAGCCCTAATTCCTTGAACTGCTGTGCTTTCTCTCCTGTTAACTTTCAGGTCTTCAGCTAGTCCCTCTTGACCCTAGATCTTTCTCTGACTACTCCTTGCAGCTGCTGGGAATGATTTAGCAATTGCTGATTCTATCCCAATGCCCTTTCCTTACTAGGAGGAATTCCACCTGAGTTACATGTTGGCCAGTCTCTTGTAAGTCTCTTGCAGAAATATGTGATGGCAACTATCAAGCCATTTGCCAGGCAAAAGTCTAGAATGGCCTTTCCTTCTTTATTTCTGTTGCCACACACATATGGAAACAGGCAGCCCTCATAATATGTTCTGTCTGTCCAGATATGTATATTCAGGTCACCCATTATCAACACCAGTTACTGTTACCCTGCTTAGTCAGTCCTGTAACTGCTGTCTGGATACACTTTCCTCCTCACTGTGACAACCCTGGAGCTATATGAATGACTTTAACATATTTTTGTATTGCCTTCATTGTAAATAACAGCTTTTAAACTCTCATGCTATAAATGGATTATAATGCATGTTTATATTACCTCATTTATACTGTACTGTTTGTAAACATTTTTATGGTGTATGTAATACTTTGTGGAGCTTTTCTCCCCGTGCCTCTGTTGAAAAAGGACGAAAGCTCAGTCAGTTATTCCCGATCAACAGATGTCAAATAAATAATAAACAGATAAATCTCTCACTGTCTTCTGAAGCCTCTCCCTCACCACAATTCCCACACCACTTCTAGTATGTCTTCATCCTGGGTACTAGACTCTGGATCCCAAGCCAAGGGGCTTTATTATTGCCCTTCTATCTTGTTTTCTGGATTCAGTCTAGCCTCTTCCTTAACATCATGTTGTCTGGTTCCAAGCTGCATTCTGTTAGCTGACCTACATAGCATGCAGAAATTCTTAGTTCATGTTTCACAGGTTGAATGGTTTTATGTCTAGCATTCACTCAACAGAGCATTCAAAACACATCTAAGAAATCACCTGGAGGCATATTTTACACCATCAAATGGCTATCCCTGACACAGTGCTCAGGGATAGCCAATGACAAAAACTGTAGAAACTGGATAATCACAGACACCTCTGTACTCACACGGACCAGAATAGCTTAAAACTTAAATGTTATTAAAATTGTTAAGCACTTTTATTAATGATACAATAAAGGAACTTCTTCAGAACTGTTACACCAGCATTGTTAAAACCTTTAAATACATTGAGCACAAATCATGTGACAACCATTAATTCTTCAATTATATTAATCAATGATGTCAAATCAAAACTGTTTTTCTTAAACAAATGCATTCTAACTTAAAAGTCCTTTTGTGTAATAAAGCTATAACCCACCCTTAACCATGGTAGTGTCAAATTTTCAAAATAGATGTAACAGAACATGAGTCATTAAGCCCTGGATGACTTAAAGTATTTAACAAGTTCTTTTTATCTAAACGTTTTTTCATGAATATTTTATTATTAAAGGAATTAGTTACCCTGTAACAGGACATTTTTCCTGTGAGTCTAAACAAGTGATTTACATGGCAGTGTGTGAAGTTTGCCCTGCTTTTTATGTAGGAAAAATGTTACATAAGTTAAAAGAGAGAATCTATGAACATATGCAAGACATTAACAAAAAGAAACGCACCAATGTGTTAGGCAAACATGTACAGGGTAATTTGGGTCATAAATTTTCTTTCGCAGTTATTGAACAAGTAAACAAGAATGTTAGAGGTGTGTTTATGAAGAAACATTTAGATAAAAGAGAACTGGTATTATGATTAAATGCTTTAAGTCATCCACGGCTTAATGACTCATATTCAATTGCATCTATTTTGAAAATTAGACACTACTATGGTTAAGGGTGGGTTATAGTTTTATTACACTAAAGGATTTTTAAGTTACAGTGTATTTTTTAAGAAAAACAGTTTTGATTTGACATAAATGATCAATATAATTGAACAATTAATGGTTGTCACATGATTTGTGCTTGAAGTATTTAAAGGTTTTAATGCTGGTGTTACAGTTCTGAAGAAGTTCCTTTATTGCTGTATCAAGAACAAAAGCACTTAACAATTTTAATAAAATTTGAGTTTTAAGTTATTCGGGTCCATGTGAGTACAGAGGTGTCTGTGCTTATCCAAAATTTATATTATATACCAATTTGCATCTGTACTAATAAGATCAGACTGTTGTGACCATGTGACTGTCATTAAAAATGAATATATGGTACTCTGAGGAGAGTCAATCCATCAACTCAGTTCACATACCAATATAGCCACAGTTTACTGTCAATGTGAATTACTGCAGCAGTTAGAGTTAACAGGGTCATGAAGCACACAAAACAGGGAAATGCAGCAAGTATGCAGAAGGATGGTAAGAAAATACACAAGGGATTTGAGACCATGACTTTCCTACTAAGTGTATCCAGAGTAGTACATTTCCAAGGTAAGCCACTGCAGTAGTCAAGGGGGTCATAAAGGTGAGACCCACAGGCTTTATGCTGGTTTAAAGTGATATTTTACTCCAGCAGTGTAAAATCTGCCTGGAATAAGTAAATAAAGCCCATAACAATAAAAGTAAATGCTGTGATTCACATCAAGTAGTTGCACTTCAAAGAACTTGTCTTTGTAGCCATAAACATTCTACCTTCTTGATTGTTTTAGGTGGAAAACCATCTGTGGAGGGAGTAACTGCATTCAACTGAAGTACCTCATTGGTTGAGTCTGTTCTGTTCACCCTCGCTATGCTTGGGCTCACTCTGCTCCCCTACCCTAACCCCAATTCCCACACCCCCCCACATCCTCTACACTTATCCTAAGCTAATCTCCACCCACCACATTACCACCAATCATGAAATAGTTTACAAGCCATACTTTGGTCCCTCCTTCACACACTCACACAGACAATGAAATCCTCCCTCCAGGATATAATATCCTTCTAGCAGGCCATATAAAAAAGTAGGTGGGGGAGTTTTCAGCTGGATTTCATCTACATTATAACTCAACAACCCCTACCACTTCACCCAACCGACAACCAGTCAAACTCTATCTAGCCTTCTATCATTATCTTGTTTACATTTTCCCTAACTGAACACTGACATAATAGCTAACATGCTGTTCAAAGTACTACAAGTCACTTCCCTCCTCTTTTTTCACACACAACCATCATACTCTTCTCAAGACCATATGCCCAATGCTCAGTCCATTGCTCTCAGTGGCAATAATCCCATATTTCATTCAGTATAGACCACAACCTTTACAACCTATCTCACATCCAT
Organism: Protopterus annectens; assembly: GCF_019279795.1. Lineage (NCBI taxonomy): Eukaryota > Metazoa > Chordata > Ceratodontiformes > Protopteridae > Protopterus > Protopterus annectens. The sequence goes on from NC_056727.1 coordinate 163,976,067, forward strand.
CCTTTCAAAAACGTATATAAAAGTAAGGAATCCAACCTACAAATAACTTGCAAAGAGCAAATTTAAAACCAAGTGGCATTGTATATTCCAACTATCCCTACCCAGTCTGCCACTATGCAGTGACATTGATCCCAGCCCAGGTCCAACCACAACAGCCTCTCATGTAATAGCCCACACAACCATTAATAACGTAACACCTCACTCCTACAACGTGGGTAAAACAAGCCTAAAATTTACAAACATTATCCTTAGAAGCATCTATAACAAAGCTGAACTGCATCTTTTCATATCACATTATCTCAGAGAAACATGGCTAAAACGTGAAGTTAAAGACAATAAAATCCTCCCTCCAGGATATAATATCCTTCTAGCAGGCTATATAAAAAAGTAGGTGGGGGAGCTATTAAATATTCAAAACACCTGAACATATCCCTTTATCAGGAAAAGGCATTCCTCATTCAATAAAACAGAGATTCTTATTGCCTCACTCAAGCTAAACTCTTATAAGAAGCTATGTATCATAGCCTGATATATTCCATCTAGCAATAACATCAGCACAGGACATATTATCCTTGGCATCTACCAATATACAACAAGAAATCATTATCCCTGGGGACCTTAACGTAGCTGGACCCAAACTGTATCTGATAATCCCCAGTACTAGTATTAACTTGCATGGTTTCTCTCAGCTCATCAATATACCAATAAGACATTACAAACCCTCCTTTAAGGCCTCTAAACTGGATTCTCTTAACTAAGCACAATAATATATAGAACTGCGACAAACTATCTGACAACCTAAGTGACCACCTGCCCAGTTTTGTGAACAGGCTTGTATGCAATCCAGTAAAACATTAGGCATAGAAGAATGTGCATAACCTATCCAGTTCTAATGGAGACAGTTTCATTTATGATCTCAAGCAATACAAATGGAATATGTTAAAAATCTTCTTTTTGATGGAGTCACTTTCAAATTTAACAAAACTTACCAATATACTAAACATGAACATACTCCTATCAGTAGGCAACTAAGGATGCTTAGAGACAAGGCCTGGAAAGCATGGTAAGTCAACAAACCACAGGAAAACCCTCTACTTTACAGACAGATAAGAAATAAAACTAAACACAGTATAAGACGACAAAAAACTCCACTACTTTAATTTACAGTAGGCACACCAAAATAATTCTAAAAAATTCTGGTCATTAGTCCAAAATCTACTAAATCTAAGTCAAAGTCAACAGCCCACCCCCTCCCCGGAAGACTCTTCATCAAAAGTCACTAATACCTTTAACAAATACTTCCTTCAAGCTGTAGCCTCATTTATCAAAGAGAACCCCATCATCGAACTACCACCCCACAAACAAAATATATCCTAAAACTAAAAACAACAAGCTCTGTGCAGACAGCCTTCCTCCTGAATTCCTAAAAATTATAGCTGAAGCTCTATCATATCCAATATCTATACTAAAAAACAGATCCATTCTAGAATCTCACATCCCAGCAATTTGAAAGAAGGCATAATTCCTTCCTCTTCATACATGAGGACACTCTACTGACTACTACAACTTCAGACCAATTATCATCTTATGAACATTATCTAAAATATTAGAAAAGTGTATCCATTCCTAATTACTTCAATACCTTACTATTTTACCATAAACAATCTTTTCTCCCCCAAACATGGATTTCATCCCAACCATAGCACCACTACTGTCCTACTTCACTTTGCTGAAAACAGAAATACAGGAAACCAAGTGTTATCTTTACTCCTAGAGCTGTCCAAAGCATTTGACATCATCTCTCACCATAAATGATTACTAAAACTCCCCATCCATGAGTCTCTACCCTCCTCCCTCTCCTGGTTTAACAGCTACCTAACAGACAGATTCCAAACAGGCACATGGCAGCAAGAATACTCTTCGTTTCTACCCATGACTGTAGGAGTGCCACAAGGCTCCATACTTGGACTCCTCCAGTTTAACATATTTATAAATGACTGACACACTGCTTCCAAGCATGACACTCTAGTACAGTATAAAATGACTCCACACTCATCTGCATAGCATCTAATCTACAAAAACATAAAGAAATTACTCAAGAATCATTTACTTCTATAGAATCCTGGCTAGAAAACTCACAACTCCTACTTATCCTTTAAAAGACAAAATTACCACTTTCCACCCCAAAAATATTCTCCCAAAGCAAAACTGTTGTCAAAATCACTTCATTAAATAACACCCTGATTGAACAGGTTCCTAACACCAAACTCTTAGAAGTCACAACTGATGCCAACTTGAAATGTTACCTACACTTCCCACTGTTATTAAAAAATACACCAAAACTTGGTCTTTTATACAGACAGAGCTAGACAATCCACAGCTAAAGCCTACCTTCAACATACCACACTGTATGCCTTCTCACTTTTTACTAACCTACAAGCATTCACAGAAACAAAGCTGGAACAATGCTACAATGAAATAGCTCCACTATAGTCAGCTACTACTAGCTCATACTCTAATATAATCCCCTGATAAGTATCTCACATTAAAAGGCATGCTTCAACAGTACCACCCTACCAAAGCTGTTCACTCTAAAGACAAGTTCCTCCTCTCCATCACTAAAGCTCAAAATACATCAGGAGCCTCCTTATACTCAAACTCTGGAGCTGCCTTCTGGAGTACCCACCCACATGCTCTCAGGCTTCTTGAAAACCAACAGACATTCAAAACACATCTCAGGAAACCTCTTAAAATCATGGTCCTGTAGCTGTACATCTCCAGGATAAGTATAATATCTCTGCTTTCTTCCTCCTCTGCTACTACATCGCTGCTTTCCTCTACTCTGTTACCAGCTGTCAATCTGTCTTCAGCCACCCCACCTTCTACCTATGCCTCTCTTACCTCTTTTACCACTCATTTTATTTATATCATAATTAAATCAACCTTTTGGTTTCTATGCTTTGTAAATAACCCAGTACTGTGTATGGTGACATCTGTCCTACTGCATAGTTATTTATTTAAGTATATTTGTAGAAATCATAATTGGTATAAGAAGCCTTACTACTGTATTTAGAGTTACCTTCTTATCTATTTTGACATTTTAATATTTATTTTAATTGTATTCTGCCTGACACTGTTAATATTGTACAACCTGATTTTGATTTTACTGCATAATTAGAGATTTTCTCCCCGGGCCTCCTCTAAAAAGGGCCTTTTGTGCCCAGCTAGATTTCCACTGTCAACAAATATAAAATAAAATAAAATAAATGAAACGTATATCAGGGAGATGTAGCACATGTGCAGACTACAAACCAAACAGTTGCAAATCAACATGAAACCTACAAGGGATATGAACCCCCCCCCCAACCAGTGAATTGGCACACTAAGAATAATCGCATGAGTACTCTGAGCCATTGAAGGAGTTAGAATAGTGGCTATAGCAGTACTTTATTTCATACTGGTATGCTCGGTGAGGCTTGCATGGCTGATTATTATGTGTCAAGGATTTTTCATAATTTTGCCATAGAACATTTCTCTGTGGTCATATATGACGTTTTACTTTGCTCTCTGCCAACTATTGTGCAATGTATAACCAGAAATAAATTATTTTAAATTATATACTTCAGGCATCCCAAGTATTTTAACATAGATTAAAAGTGGAAGCAAACAGAGGGTACAATAAAAGGTGAGCAAGTATGGAATCAGTAGGATTTAGGTGGGATAGGATTCCATGTCTCCCAACTTCCTAGCTCAAAAATAGCAGATGAATACAGAAATAAATTAGGTTAGAAAGTGCCAAACTCCCCCACCTAATTTATATATTGATGATAAGAGTGTTTACATTAAGGCGAATTAAAGACATGATAGCAAGAAAATAGAAGCACACATGAATGGACATAAACCCTTGCCTATGTCATCGATATTCCGCAGACCACAGTATTAGCAAGGCATGACACAGAAGCATTCATGGAAAAGATAACTATAAAAAAAACATTTCAATGGAACGGAACACATAATGGCAAGTCCACAAAAATACACCTAAACGTGTCTGAATCCCTGCCTTTGACAATGATATTTTCTAGACCAATATATTAACAAGTGAGGCCACAGAAGAACTTATTGTGAATGGGTCCAAAGCACACATTTCAAACAGTCTTAAAGATTGAAAACTAAACATTTGAAAACAGCATACCAACCATTAAGGGATTAAAACTCTTCTGCCAGTGTATTGATAGCATTCACAAGACAGTGATTTGGCATTTGACCATTATTTATTTATTTTATGTTTGTTTACAGGGGAGGTCCAACTGGACAGAACTGCCCGTTTTCAGCGGAGGCCCAGGGAGAAAAGCTCCAGAACAATTGCTAACATATTATACATACGATATTTACATGAGCATTGTGGTTTAGACATACAGTTATGAATTATAGCAGATAACAACATATGATTGTATAAGATATTTACATAAGCATAGTGGTTTAGACATACAATTAAATGTATAGCAGGTAGTAATATATGATTGTTGTTCATACAGTACATTTAGTAGAGATAATCTTAAAGATGTAATGAAGATAAGACAAGAAAGGAAAAACTAAAAATACTAGCCTAGTTTGTCAGAGGAGGAGAATATAGACAAGTTCATATGAGGTTCACTGACATTTTACTGAAAGCTTTTCAACTTTAGTCAAGGGGAGAGATAGTGGGTATAGATGGGACAGTGGTGAGTTGGTAAGTAATGTGTGCTAATATATAGTGCATCTGTGAGAGTTTTAAAGAAGAGGTTGGATAGTGTGTTTGGGAAAGGTGTTAGATTATGTTAGCAAGGTGCTAGGCAGTTGCATGTCCAGGAGTTGTTTAGGTGGGAAATAAGCTGTTTTTTGAAGATGGTTTTGTTAAGTTGTACCCTGACTTGTAGTGGTAGGGAGTTCCAAGTCTTGGCAATGTTACTAGAATACAGGGAGTCACTAGAGCTGTAATGGCTTTTGGAGATTGCGATTAGTGCCTTATTAGTGGATCTAAGTTCTTGGTTATTGGAGTAGAAGGTGATCAGATCTTGTAAGTCTGGAGTTTTGTCAGGTTGGTACAGTATTTGGTGAGCTAGAAGAAGTTGGTTTAGAGTTAAGGTGTTTGGAAGTTCCAGCCAGGAAAGCTGTTTTAGGGCTTGACAGTGGTGGGTGTGGTAGGAGGAGTTTGTGGTGAATTTTGCTATTTTGTTGTAGCATACTGATAGGTTCATAGGTACATAGGTAGGTACTAGGCTATCGGCCCAAGGTCCTAGGTAAGCCTAGCCAACAAGGTTCCCTGGCTTACGCCATCTAAGAAAGTTATTTTCCTGTGCCACTGTCGAGCAGAGACACAGAAGTGATCCCTGGGGTGTATTTCCTATTTCCCATCCACTCATCAAGATGTTTTTTGAAGAGTGCTAATGAAGAACTTTGCTTCACATAGATGGGTAGCCTGTTCCAGAGTATGGGAAGTCTCTGGGACAGGAATCTATCCCTCCAGCATGTCCTGTTTATTGTGGTGACAAGGTTTAGGTCCCTAGAGCATGTAGCAAGGAGGGATTGGGATTTCATTAGGTGTAGCATGTCCAACAGCTCTGGGTTTGACATAGCTTTATATGTTAGGCAGAGATTACTTCAGAGTAGGCGATATGCTACAGAGTAAAGCTGGAGTTTTTTGAGGTGGTCAGTGTAGGGTATTTGTTTGAGGCCAGTAATCCTCTTTGTGAGGTACATCTGTGGCCTTTCTAGCTGCTGCAGATGTCTTGTGAGGTACATTCCAAAAGGGGCATTGTACTCTATAATGGGTCTAATGAGTGTCGAGTAGAGGGGAACAATGACCTCTTTTTTCCTGGATGAGAACCCTCTTATGATGAGGTGTGCCATGTAGAAGGACTTCCTGACTACTGTGACGATGTGACTATCAAAGGAGAGACTACTGTCCACCTGGGTCCCAAGGTCTCTTATCACGCATTCGGTGTTAAGTAGATTGCTGCCTATGTGGTAGTTCATGGGTACAGAGTTTTTTTACCAAAGGGGATGACACTGCACTTTTTGGCATTGAGCTTGAGGCCATGGCTCTGACACCAGGCATCTGTCTCAGCGAGGCCCTTTTGTAGAATGTCCACATCATTTGGGGACTTGACTATGGCTCCTAGTTTGTAGTCATCTGTGAACTTCATTAGCCAGAGGCCTTCTGTGTTAGCCTGTAATTCAGAGAAGTAGATACCAAACAGGAGAGGTCCCAGGATGGTACCCTGTGGTACTCCACTTGTCACAGCTTTGAGGTCAGATTTGGATTCTGCAACTTTTACAGTGTAGGTTCTGTCAGTGAGCCAATTGGCAACCCATCTTGTGACAAAGGGATTTATACCAAGTTTAGTGAGTTTAGCTACAATTCCAGAATGGGGGATGGTGTTGAAAGCCTTGGCAAGGTCAAGATAGGCTGTGTGAACCACCTTACCCTCATCTACGGCTTTGGTGACTGCCTCAAAGAAGTCGATCAGGTTCAGGAGGCATGATCTGTCTTTCACAAACCCAAACTGGGTGGGATCCAGAGTTTGGAGGTTACCAATGTCTTTGTTTATGAGTTCCATGATGATACATTCCATGACCTTGCAGACCAGGCTCGTCAGGCTAATAGGTCAATAGTTCCTGGGATCAGTGGTGGCTCCCCCTTTGTGGATAGGGATAACTGTTGCTGTGCACCATTCAGTGGGCACAAAGCCTAATGTGAGGCTATTATTGAACATGATGCTTAAGTGGGGAGCCAGTTCGTTCTGAAGTTCATGTAAAATGCAGCCTGGGATGTTGTCCGTTCCCATGGATGCTGTGTTTTTGGCTTTAGAGAGTGCAGCTTTTAACTGTGTAGTTGTGATAACAGGGACTCTGCATTCTTCCTGTATAGATAGGGGCCATTTAGGGGTGAGAGGGGAGTAAAGTTAGCACTGAACCTATCTGCCAGGATGTTGGCAATATCAGTTGGTTCTGTAATTTCCTTGCCTTTGTGCTATAACTCAGAGCAAACCTGGGTGTTGCCATTGAGATTCTTGACATAACTATAGAATGCTTTGTGGTTGTCCTTAGAATTAGTGGTGATTTTGTTTTCATAGCTAGCTTTGGACAATCTTATAAGGGATCTCAGCTTCTTACTGAGGCTGACCATGGAGCTCCTCCACTCATGGGATTTTACTCTCTTTTGCAACAGTTTCTTCCTTCTGTTGTACAGTTTGTTTATGGCAGGGGACCACCAGACTGGCTTCCTTTTTTGGAGGATAGCGTCTTGGTTCTGTTTGGGATAGCATGATCCATGCACTCATGTAAGTGCTTATAGAGTGCATTTGTGTAGGATTCAGCAGTTGTAACTGTATTGTCCATCTGCATGGGTGTCATGAAGTTCACCACTTCTGTCTTAAGAAGCATGAAGTTGGCTTTGGAGAAATTTTTTCCTGTGGTTTCCTTAATGGGGGGTGGGGGTGGGATGTAGATATCTAAGGTGATTAGCTTATGGTTGGATCGGACCAACGAGGAGTTGACTTCAGGTGTGGAACACCGGTAACTCATGTTGGTAATGACTAGGTCTAGGATATTGTTTACCCTGGTGGAGGTGTGGATAAGTTTATCCAGGGCATTGGAGTTTATGAATTCCAGAAAGCGTTGAGCTAAGGAGTTAGTACACGAGTAGTTTTCCAAGTTAATGGTGGGTTAGTTGAAGTCGCCCATTATAAGGGTGTTTGGTTGAACCCTAATATTTTCCAGTACATCAAGAAAAGAGGTGTGGGAATCCTGGGGCATGGTGGGCGATCTGTAGCAAGCTACAATTTGGATTGCAGTTTTGCCCAGAGTTAGTTGCACTTGGATAACCTCGGATGCATTATGCTGAGCAACTAGCCTGGAGGTGTGGATATCCTTAATGAATATGGACACACCTCCGCCTTTGGTGCTTCAGTCCAGGTTACATGGCCGAAACGTGTGGTATGAGTTATAGCCTGGTAGTGCAGGGGTGCTTTCTGGAGCCTTGAACCAGGTCTCAGTCACTGCACAGATATTGATGTTCTCCATTTTAAGGAGTGCCTCAAGTGAGTGCATTTTGAGAGTTAGACTTCTAGCATTGAGTAGCATTGCCCTCAGTTTTTGCTTGCCTGCTCCTGTTATGGAGGTTAATTTGTTATTTGAACCTTGCCTAAAAAAGGCACTATAGGGGCAGCAAGAACCTTAGCCAGTATCCGGAATCCCAGGGGTGACAGGTGCAGGCCATCTGTGGCAAAGCATCGTGGTCTGTCGACCATGTCATCCCAAGCAGACAGATACTGGATCCCCTTAGAATGATGCCAGAAGCTTAGCCAATTGTTGAAGTCAATCATTTTGTCCTTGTACTGCAGGATCATTCTGGGAGATGCTTGAATGCTACTCAGGGCTAGGGTCATACCTGCCTGGGCTACAAGATCGGAGAGCTCTTCCATGTCTCTTTTCATGTAGTCCACGGAGGTACATCTCAGGTCATTCACAGCAACATGATATTTGTACTTGTTGTGGAGTGACCTGAGTGAGTGGGTTATGTGGCAGATCCTGGCACCTAACAGGCAGCTGACAGTAACCTTCTCCTTGTTTAGCCTGGTGAGTGGGACATCAGTGTGCCTGACTATAGAGTCACCTATGACTAGTGTGTTGGGTACGTTGTTTTGTCTTATTGGCTGTGGTTGAGTGGCACACTGAGTCTGTGGGCTATGTGTCATTTGGGTTGTGTTGGGAGATGGAGGATGCTTGCATTTCTGCTTTGGAGGTCTCTGTTGCTTAGACAGATTATTATTGAGAGCCTCTGCGAATGTTTTTGTGTTACTATGTGTGGAATTTGGTGGTGTAGATTTTGTGAGACTATGTGATGAGTGTGGTGTGGTGCAAATGTTTACCTTCTCCTCATGACTGTCAAGTTTAGTCTTGGTTGGAGAGAGCTTTACTTCCAGTTTGGCTAGATAAGTGCATCTCTCACAGGTTGTAGTGTTGGGTGGTAGGAGGAGAGGGTTGTCTGTGTACTTGAGGCAATTTCTACATTGCCTCAAGATGCCCAGATTCATCAGATAGACAGGAGATAACACTGGGAGCTGACACTTGGACATGCCTGAATAAAAAAAATATTTTCCTCTAGATAAGTGAGGAAAGTGAGTACAAGAGCTGTTTTTTTCTAAGCTTGTTTAAATCAGTCTAGATTAATTATGTGTCTACTGCAGTGAGGAAATCATTCTGTATTATGCAACTTATAAGCAGAGGTATGTCATCTAGATTCAGACATGTCATTGTTCTGTTGCAGTCTTTTATCATAAGACCAATCATTGAGTACAATTCCCCCTTCAGTATGTACCTGGCCAGGCATATGCAACAACTGGAGCATCCATAGTGATTCCTCACAAAAAAGAATACATGGTGTGGAATACAATTCCTAAGTGGACTGCCTCAAAGCTGTATCTTTATATTTGGTCACCTACAGGCTGCTGAGAGGTGACCTATGCTTGGTCTACAAAGCATCCTCCAATACAGCTGTAATAGACCTGTTGCACAACCATAAAACAAATATCATCAAGAACACCTGATTCAAAGACCTAAACCTTCATACATGCTGGAAGGACAGGTATGTATCTCTTTCTCTGGAACAGGCTTCTTATAAATGTGAGTCAAAGTTTGTCCCTGCACCTATAACGTGTAAATCCCTGTTATATATATATATATATATATATATATATAGGTTCATATACTAGGCTGGGCCTATATAAGCCTAGCCAAAGTACCCTGGCTTTTTCCACCCACAAAAATTATTTTCCTGTGCCACTGTGTCGCCTAGCTAGTGTGAGATACCTCACCTGTGTGTGAAACCTTACCTGCTCATTCAAAAGTCTATCAGGTTTCAGGAGACATGACAAGACTTTATGGACTGCCCTTAGGTGGGGTCCTGGAGTTGGAATTACCAATGTCATCATTGTTTATTCATTGCATATAAGTTCCATGATGATACATTCCAGGCTCTTGTAGAGGTAATCATTCAAGTGTTCAGGGTCTGTGGTGGCTCCCCTGGTGTGGTGGTGGTGAAGTGGGCGCTGTCTCGCCATTCAGTTCAGTTATAGCACAGCGAGGTGAGGCTATGATTTTGGGTGGATGTTCTAGGTGGTTCCCCAGTTCGTTCTAGAAGAACACAGCACAGGATGGGGTTGGGTCCCAGTCCATGGATGCTGTGTGTTCTGGCTTTTGGATAGTGTTTTTTACCTGTGCAGCCGATTTACAGAACTTTGCGCATTCTTCGGTATATATATATATATATATATTCCCCACAGAGCTTCTGGGAACCAACACCTATCAAATTTTATGGGAAGCATGGCTAGGCTTAAAAAGTCTCCTTGAGCCAATAGCCTATTATTCTACTATGATACTCTGAAGTTGTCACATATATGTATTATGTTTTTTTTACTTCAGATTTACATGATAGGTTATTAGTGTATGATATGGATTGTTTGGCAGATGGCTGAAAGGTATACCTACATGGATTTAAACCCCTGCCACCCAAATTGATTTTCTCTAGACCAGTGCATTATCAAGAGAAGCCACAGAAGAACATATAGTGAAAGAGTAAGAAAACTCAAATTTCAGGGGAATGTTAAAATAGTGTGGAAGATGGAAATAAACATTGGTAAACAGCACACAACAATCACGGCATCAAAACCCTCCCCTATTGCAGTGACAGTGTACACATCACTGCCAAACTGTTACATACACATACTATGTTTACCCTTATTTCATATATGCATTGCAACTGATTAGTGCATGGTGCTGATTATTTTTCAGACTGCTACAAGATAGACTTCAATGGATTTGAACTCCTGTTTCAAGTGAAACTAAAAAAGAACTTATAAGTAAGGGATCAGAAAACACAAATATCAAGCAAATGTTAAAACAGTATGGAACACTGAAATAACTTATAAGTAAGGGATCAGGAAACACAAATGTCAAGCAAATGTTAAAACAGTATGGAACACTGAAAAATGAGCAATGTTTAGCAACCTAAAACCATGAGGGAATCAAATCTCTCCACCTAGTGTATTGACAATGTATGCATCACTTCATGATTGCAATGAGCTATGGAAGCTGTTACAGTGAAACTATTAATTTAATCTTATTTCTGCATTGTTTGGTGACAGGCATCGATGGTTATCTAAGTCGCATGATGGATGCTGAGATTTTAACCTTTTCAAAGGAGTTTCCCCATTTTTGCCATAGGATGAGAAGTGTCATGACTCTGTGCTTACATATAGACAGTGAAGTTGCTTGCTGACAATTATCTGGCAATGTATGACCACAGAATGATGATTTATGTTATTTTATAAGCCCTTTTTGCATGTCTGTGGTGTGATAATGTATTTTTTATAAGATTTAAGGTTGCAATGGGTATAGGACAGAAATGGAAAAGGGCATTAAACAGATTGGACAACAAAATATGAGAAAATAAGGACTGAGTAGAATGAAAGTGGGTGAAGAACAAAGACTGACATCAATGGATATGAACCCATGCCTATTATATTGACATGATATATAAAAAGTGCATTAGAAAGGGTAGCTGCTGAAACTGCCAGACTGAAAAGGGTCTTTGAAAAAACACATATCCAGAATATGTAGCACATTCATAGAGTGGATAATAAATAGTGTGAAAAAGAATACAGCCCCCCCTCCGCCCCCCACACAGGAGACAAACACCCCCCCCACTTCATTAACACAGTCAAAGTCATTTCATGAGTATACTGACCCATTGGAATAGCAAAAATAACCATTTGCTTAACTGTATTGTGGGTATGTGTATGTTGTATTTATGTTTAGGCCAGGTTATGGGTCAGAAATGGGAATACATTATTAAGATTAAAATGGGAAACACACAGAGGGTAACATGCAGAAAATGAATTGTGAAGGAATGAGCTAGATGGGGGAGGTGTAAGACCTACGTGAAAAGCCATTATCACATGCAGTCTGATGTAAGAGCGTGATAATGCAGAGAGATTTATCAAGACAGCATATTTGTGCTTGTGTTCAGTGATGCTGTATCATTTTTGACAATTATTTACCTCAACTCGGCAATGCTAATGACCCCAAGCTTACAGTTTGTGATACAGTGCCACACTCCTTAACAGAATGTATACACTGACGGTGGGAATGTTTCCTTTCAGGGGAACAGAACACATGATTAACAAGCCAAGGTGATTTTAAACCTGCATGACTTTGAAACCAGCTCTGAGTCAGTCACTTTCTCCAAAACAGAGCATTATCCAGGTATGCTACAGAATCATACATAGGGAAGATGTCGGTAAAACACATATCATGATAATGGAACATAGAAAAGCAATAAAAAGAAATACACCTGAACATATTTGAAACTATGACTGTGTCACTCACATTCTATGAATCAGAGCATTAGCCAGATATGCCACTAAAGCACTCAGAGAAAAAGTATTACAAAATAAAATATTGCAGGGGAGTCACATACAGTTGCAAGATGAAAATATAACATTGTAAAACAACATCCCACTCTCAAGGGATTAGAGCCCTGCACCCATAACAGTAAGAGTGGGCTTATCACATCATGAATAAACTAAGCCATAGAAGTCAGCACAGAGAAAATATTAACTTTACAGTACTTTACTTTTGCTTGGTAACATACACTTATGCTAAGCTCAATTGTATGACAGATGGCAAAATCTTAGTGCATTCATTGGATTTTTCTTCATTTTTTTAACATAGGCCAGGGACTTTCATTTCCCTGTGGTTATACATGACCAGCAAATTTGCATTATGCCAACTATCATGCAACATATAACCACAGGAAGATTATTTTAATATATAAGCCCCTTTAGGGCATATATGTGGCATGTTTATCTATGTTTTGAACAGATTAAAGGTTAGAAATGTGAGTATAGGACAGAGATCAAAATTTAGGACAAGCAGAGAATAGAACACAGGGTGAGTAAATGAAAAATGAGCAAAACTGAGATGAGATAGGATCCAAACTTCTCATCTTCTTAACTCAGTAATCATGGATGAATTATAACAAGATATGAACTACTTAATAACTGAAATCCACAATGACGTGCCAACATTCTGATTGTTTTGTGATAAGCAATTGTAGCAAATCATGTGAACACGTTAATTAAAGGTCTGTGAAATTTAGGGGTATGGGTGAGAGCATTTTTTCTGGGACAGGTGTCCTTTTTATTATTTTTTTTTCTGAGAAGGGAAAGTTGTGGAAGGAAGTCAGGGAAGGCGGCCAAGAGGGGGAGACTAGGTCACAGTGGAAGACAGACAGATAGATACAACTGACTGGGTGTGGGTAACACAATGAGGGAGGAGGAATACAATAGTGACATCAGACAAACAGAGGGTAGATGATGGTAAGGGGAGGATTTTATGACATAAGATGTGATAATAAACACAAAAGAGAGGGAACACTGGGTTCAGGGATAGGAGCTGGTTTTCAGAAATGCAGTCCCTAGCAGTTTCAATCACTTTGGGAGTTGTCACCACTGGGTCCTGCCTCAGACAGTGAAGTCAGCAATGGGCAGGGATGTGACTCAACAAGCTACTGTAGCATGTTCACTATATGACCAAAGCAGGCATCAAATTTCCTGTCCAGTAACTCCCCTAGAAGCTCTGTCAGCTCCTGATGTGTGACCAAAGTGTCACCTCCACTTGCACTGCTACTGGTGGCACCACTGTACCACCCTCCAGTGCAGTGTTACCTGATGCTGGTGCTGCAGATAGAGAAAGAAGGGTGTGTGTGGAGATATTCTGCGTACCTTTGGTGGTGGTGCTGGCATTGCTGCTGCGACCTGTGATGGATAACAAGCCATGCTGGTTTGGTCAGTTCAGGTCACTATGTTGCTACATGCAATAGTAACAGAAATAGAGAAACTTAAAGAAATGAGATAAAAGAGATAGGATATCAACAAAGAGTAATGGGGAGAAAACATGCAAAAACAATGAAACTGCATTCCTAACTACGTGACACTCGTAATACAGAGAAGGAAAATAAGACTTTAATATTAGGGCCCAAACAGTTACACCTTCAAACTGTTGTTTGTGCAATTATATTCGGAGAAGTGGGAGCCTATATCAAAAGCCATCATCACATGCAGTCTGACATGGAAGCATGATAACTTTGGGAGAGTTACAACAGGGTAGCACATCTGTGTTGGTATTGTGTCGTTTTTGCTATTTTTATAAACATATTTTACCTCTATAGCTGTGTCAAGCCAGTTTTTTCTTCATTTTGATACTATTTGTGGACTGGCTGACTTTGGCTGAAGCACTGAGCATTGGTTGTTTTCTTGTACATCTGTGCTTGTGTTCAGTGATGCTGTATCATTTTTGACAATTATACACCTGTACGTGTAAATGAGAAACATATTAATTACAGAGTAAAAATATCAAGCACAGATACATATAATGTATGGATCTCGTTCCTGCACAGCTAGCACTTCCAAGGCAAAATCAGTTGTGGATATGTCTACACCTAGGAGAGACTGTCCCAGTGGTCACCATTGTGCTGGCATATCCTCCAGAGGTAATCGTTCATGATCAGGTAGCATATTGACATCTAGGCACGGTCAAGTTACAGCCACTGCAAATCCAGGCAGAGCCAGCACATATGGACAAGGGGTGTTCATGGGATTCTAAACCCTCTGCCAGCATGTCCTGAATCTGTCCAGTAGGGTATGGCACAGTGTTGCACCATGTGCTAAGAGTGTGTTCCTGAAGAAACACACACACATTACCACAGCCCTCAGCACATCCCACAATTTGCCTGACCCTGGCCCCTCTCAACATTAAGCTCCTCATACCAGTTTGGACACTTTCCCTAAAAGCACTTTTTCTTTTTATACATCTTAGAACTCCCACTCATACACTTCCCCATGAAAGACATGCACTCCTGTACTCCCTTCCACACATTCTAGCACTCCCACTCATATACTTCAGTGTCAAAGACATGCACTGCTGTGCTCCCATCCCCACACCTCAGTACTCCCACTCATAAACTTCCCTGTAAAAGACATGGCCTCCTGTATTCCCTTCCATATACCCCAGTACTCCCACTCATACACTTCCCTGTCAAAGACATGCATTGCTATACTCCCTTCCTCACATCTGCTAATGATGATAAGTGTGACCTGCCATTAGTGCATTGTTACTTGGGTTGCCTATATCTGATGAACAGCATGGCTAACCAATGGAAGGGTAAGCACAGTCTGTTGTTATTCTATGTATTATTTTTACTTGTATGGTCATGTTTTAAAGCTACTTGAACTCAACTGCCTTTTTGTTTGTGCTGTGGCATATTGTGTCCTCCTCCAATTGACATGGTCATCCCCTGCTGCTGGTTCCTCCTCCGACTCCTTATTTGTCTCAGCTGTAGATACCTGTGGTGCTAGAAACTGTGGTCCCTGCATGAGACCACCCTGCTGTAACTGCTTCCTAGGTATAATATCGTGTAATACAGCACACATGCAGTAAGCATTTTGTACATGTGGCAGGGTCATACAGCAGGGCACTACCAGTTGTATCCAGGCAGTGGAACCATAACTTCAGCAGCCCAAATGCATATTATATGATGTTTCTAGTTTCTGTTAGGGCATGTTTGTAACGATGGTCAATTTAGCTATAAGGATTTTTAAATGGTGTCCTCAGCCAGCCTTCCAGGACATATCCAACAACCACAAGATGCTCCTGTAGGAAGTTGCCCCTCACAAACTGTTGTTAGAGGACACGTGCCATATGTGGGAGTCTGAGAAGTCACCTCAGTGGTTTGCACACACATTGAAGATCCATCTGACAGTTGATCAAGGGGCACCCTTTATGGATCATGTATCACCTTCCTAGTTCACCAGGTGGTGCCTTCATTTCAGTGGGGGTACAGTCTATGGCTCCCAATATCTCAGGGAAGTGGGTTATGGCATAGAAGTCCTGCATGACATTTTTCTCTCTTCTGGGATATGTGGAAACCACATATGTTCCTCCACATGCTGAAGCATGGTATTGAGGACCTAAGATATCCCCACTGTGCCTGCAGTAGATTGCTGAAAGGTTCTTGTAGCTAATATATATAAAGTCATGTGTTCCTTTGTATCCACTGGGATAGATGCTCCATGTCTCCCAAGGGGCTGCAGATGAGGCCAACACATGTCCACTATTTCTTGCATGGTGTTCCTAGTCACACAATTCTTGTGCACTATGTCATTGTCATGGAGGGCATGAAATGTTAAGCACAACTGGAAGACCCAGCACCTCCATGGGCAACATCACTCACCAGTTGCTGCAGTGGCTGCTAGAAGAGCTTCTCCAAGATATAAGGTGACAATGGCTGTAGCAACCCCTAATGCACTGCCTGAACACAAGCATTTGGTCACGTTCAAATCTATATCGGGTGCAGCATCGCTTAGCTGTGTTTGAACATTTCTAAAATGCTCCTCCATGTTTTTTGTCTCATTTTTATATGTGGAGCTTCATGATGCAGTCATTAGCATATAATACATTCAGCCATGTTATTTTACCTGGCTGTGTCTTGTAGCTCTGTTTACTGAATCATACACAGTAGGATTTCAGTCCTTCGAATAATAATGCACTAAAAGAAGATAGAAAACAACACAATAAACAGTTGCAATTGAACATGTAATGTGTACAAAACTAACTTGCATCAGAAATATTCTAAGTGAAAACATTTATTTGAAAGAAATATTAATGATATTTTGATATGCATTGTGTAATACAATTATAAAAAAACTTAACTAAAATGGTAGTAATATGTTAAAATGAGAATATATCACTCTGTGAGCAATCCATTGCTTTCTATGTTTAAAGAACATAATTAAAATCAGTCTTGTACTTAATGTCTTGTGTTAAGCAAAATTAAAAGGATTCCAAAGTAAGACAAGGTTTACCCTGTTGAAAACAAAAGAACAAAAAAACTCCCACAGCAGATGCATATGGCATCCATCCAGGGGAAAAAAGGACTCTTCAAAATATCTGTAAGCATCCTTTTACCAAAACAGAAAACTTGCAAAATGCCCCTAGTAAAAAAAACCTGCTACAATAGTCTGCCTCATGAACACACAATGGTAAGCAGCTGCTGAAAAATACATTCAGACAAATACGACAGTACTGCATAAGATGAGATTCTATCTATGAACTAAAACATTCAGTTTTAAAATGTCTCATGTGCATTTACATCATGGGCAGATACAAAATAAGGTTCAAACAGAGGACCAAAAATGTCACATGGCAGATGTATATTAGACCAAAACAATGTGTGTCCGTATGATGAAGAAGCAAGACTGGTAATATGAAGTGGTCCACATCATTCATTTCTGTACAGTTAGCTGTGAAGTAGCTGTAAAGTCTAGTAAAGACCAGTCTGTAAAGAAATTGTGGTTTAGAACATAAAGTTTATAAAAACATCAAAAAGAGTAAAAATAAATGAAATTTATTGATCGCTTTTATCCTAATAAGTAGGATTTCATCAGAATGCTAAACATAAAGGACTTGTGTCTTTAATAGTATCTTTTAACCAATGAAAATGAAATATCTATAAAGCAACTACAATATTAATTAAAACCGCATTTAAAGGAACCCATCTGACAATCACAGGTTTGAACTTAAAAACACTTAAATCATAGAAAACTGATCCATTGTAATAGATTGTAACGGTCTAAAAATATCATTAATTAATACAATGTGTATATAAAAATATCAATCCATCCATCCATCCTCAACCCCTTTTCCCATTTTGCTCACGGGATTGGTTTGTCACTTAAGCAGTGACAATCATCTCGAGCCAAGGTAAAAATATGAAAAAAATATACAAAAGACATGTCGGCACAAAACAAAATCAATATGGAAGAATCTTAATAATTCTGACTATAATCTGTCCGATCACATTTTCAAGACCAGAAGTATGGAAATACAGTCGTTCAACCCAGGGGGAGAGGAAGCATCTAGATTTATCTGCCAAATCAGCTCCCTCTATGCAATTTTTTTTCCCATTGACCACCTCTCACATTTATGGGTATTTTCTCAACAATGCCAAATTCAAATCCCCCCAAAAAACACTACATTTATAAGAATGTCTATATAGGGCATTGTTCTTATTCTCTGTTCTAATGTCATATATATGTTCATAAATTATTTTGCCTAATTTACATTCTGTCTCCCCTACATAGACTGCCTTACATGTGTGGCAAACCCTAAATAGACCAAGCCTCTAGTATCACAATTTCCTTTAACAAAGGTAATTTTGTGGTGTTATAGTTCTCCAGGGTAATGCTAGCTTTCTCACAGATGTATGGGCAGGAGCTACATTTCCCACATTTTATGGTTGCAAATTCAGTTTTATCATTAAAATTCCAATCGTCCCTACTCCTGCCACTCTCCAGTATAGCCATAATCTTTTTGTCAACTTTATATGCAAACTGAGGGGTTTCCCACAGTATTAATGATGTCATCACCAATTTTTAATATCACGCAATTCTCTCTTATGACTTTCTTAACTAATGTATCTACTTCATTATATTTGATAACCATAGAAATGAAAAAATTAGGGAGTGCTGCAGTGGAAGGGATACATTCAGTGTCCATTACTGGAAAATTGCCTAGTAGGATAATATGTTTGACACCCCTACCTTTAACTATTTGTTCCCAAATGTTGGATAGAAGCTTCCCAGGGTAACCTCTTTCTAAAAACATATCTGACATAAAATTTAATTTTGTCATAAAATTCTTCATCTTCATCTGTAAAAACCATTCTGGCCGCTCTAATATATTGACCATTAACCAGATTCTTTTTACAGTACCATGGATGACAGCTCATGTAGTATAAATAGCAATTGGAAAAAGTATCCTTTCTATAGATTGTAGAGGTAAAATTACCATTAACTATAGTAATCCTAACATCCAAATAGTGTGCTGCTTAGTACGGGTCTGTATCAGAACAGCGAAGAGGCGTTTAATCGAACGCCTCTTCGTCAACACATAAACAGCGAACGCACTAAAGTGTGAATGCTCAGAACACCGATTTCTTTCCCTGGGAAAGAAATTGGTAGCACAAACACGCACACTTTCAAACATAACAATGTGGGGGGCTTTGCCCCCCACAACCCCTCAACTAAATATACCAACTCCAAGACAGCACTACAGTGGGGAAAGGGGCAAACACATGGGGAAGGCCAAGTGATTTCTTTCCCAGGAAAATAAATCACTGTTTTGAGCATTCTCACTTTAGTGCGTTCACTGTTTATGTGTTGACAAAGAGGCGTTCAATTAAACGCCTCTTCACTGTTCTGATATAGACCCCCCTAGTACGAATATGTGTATGTAAACTTTAAAAAAATAGTACTATTTGAAATATGCTCCATGAATCTTTCAGTTTCTGCTACTTCATCTTTCCATATAATAAAATTATCATCTAAATAACGGCAATAAAGATTCCAACTGTTATGGAAAGGTGATGATAAATCTTGAGTCTTTTCCCATCTTAACATAGTTGGATTTGCATAGATGGGGGAACTAGCTGAACCCATCACAAACCCTCTCAACTGTCTATAAAATTCCCCTTCAAAAAATACAAAGTTATTTTCCAAAACCATCTCCATCACGTCCGTTATCAGTCTCAATTCCTTGACATCCAGCAACTGGTATTGTATAAGGGCATCCCAAAACAAATTCAGTCCTTCCTGATGTGGGATACTAGAAAATAAATCTTCAACATTCACTGTTAAAAAAACAGTGTAGTCCTTGCACAGATCTGAAGTAAATTTACTCAAAAAGTCTCATGAATCCCTGAGGATACGGGGGTGCTGGCTTGGAATGCTTTTGAATTTCCTGTTGCTGTATACAGCAAAGGGATAAGTCTTAGAGCCTTGTGCAGACATGATCAGTCTGTAGGGGGGATTTAACTGATCTTTATGTGTTTTTGGTATACCAGATAAAGCATTCCTGGAAATCAGTGTGTATGTAGAATCATCTTGTAACCTTTCAAAAATACTGCTAACATAATCTATTTAGTTAGCAATTACAATCCCCCCACCCTTGTCAGGTTTCATGACTCTTATAGTTTTGCCAGAGGTTAAATTGTCTAATAGTTGACAGTCATCTGGTGTTAAGTTCCCAAAACTTTTGTGTTTACCTTTAAGAGTAGTATACAGTTCCTTTGCACAGGCTCTTTCAAAAAGTCAAATAGGTTGGTGGAGGGGTAGGTTGTATAAACGTCTTTTCTTGAAAACATGGGTATTCAGCATTTCATTCCCATTCATATGTATGTGTGCCAGGTTTAATTTCCTCACATACAATTTGAACTCAGTTGTTGTGTCTGAAATGTTTGTATTGCCTGGTGGGAATAAATTTAAACCCCTTTTAAAACAAACTAAAAAAATATACATCGGTGGAAAGGTGGCTGTAGTTAAATATGTGAAATCCCCTATACTTAACAACCCCAACTTCATATAAAGTAAGTAATATCTGTAAGGGTATCACCTATCAAGTTAGTGTGGTCATTCCTCTCCCTCTTCTCTGTGGTGGTTCTGGTTCCCTGTCCCTTGTTGGCGTGTTGTTTTCCAGTACTGTGTATTGTGTCCTGATCATTTGTTTCTTGTTTTCACTGATCTCCAGGGGGAGTGGGGAAATTCTAAATGGTCCATAGGAATAGCTGAATTCCTCTGGTCATTCTTTCCACTAGTATCTTGTGTAAAATAGCCAGTACTGGGTTCTTCAGGACCGTCAAGTATAGTCCAATCATGACAAAATCCTCCCTCATTAAACCTTCGCTGATGCTCTTCCGTATTCTTAAAGTGATAAGCGAGCCCTTCCTTACATCCTTTCTCATCCCTAAATATTTTTTTTGTTTCCTGTCCTTATTCAGGATGGTGTGTTCTTCAACTTTCTAAAAGCATTGTCATAAAAACCATGATGAAACTCAAACAATAAACCTTTTAAAATATTATTGTTCAATATTTTAATTTCATCCAACATTACCATTATTCTAGAAGTGCTGAGTTTAACAATAAAGTCACTCCAACAATTCTAACCCATGTTTAGCAAACATTCCAATTAAATATAAATGTTCAGCAGTGCCCTTTGCAATTCCAAAAGGACATTTATAGAGTTTCAGTCCTTTGGGAATGTATTTATATTTAAAACATTCTGTTAAGTAACCGTTATCTATTTGAAATGTTCATACCTTAATAAGCTTTTTTTCTAAGGTCTGCATCATAGCTTTTAAGCTGTAAGGAATTTATTTGCTCATTGTGTTCTCCATGGAAAAGGTAAAGCATTGGTTTAACCATCCTTCTAATTCTCCCAGTTACAGATAATCATCCTCTGAAAGGAAGAACTACTATGTTGGTGGTGTCTTTAGTGGAAAACTTCTGTCCAGCCATTAACACTCCTGTTGGGATGTTTCTTCTGAGGAGAGGGGTGGTTGAGTACGAGGGACATCATGTAGATTAGATGTGGGGATTTGGTTAATGAGAGCATCTAGTTCTGTAATTTGATTAATTGCAGGTGAAACCAATGATGAATGTGTAGATATTTGTGTGACAATATTGAGTATTTTACTGCATTCATAGGTTCATAGGTTCATAGGTTGGTACTAGGCTATCGGCCCAAGGACCTATACAAGCCTAGCCATAACAATTCCCCTGGCTATTTCTTCCCACACTATTTACTTCCCTGGACCCCTGTCTAGGAGGGCGGCTGACGTGATCCCCAGGGTGAATTTCCTTTCTCCCATCCAACCGTCAAGGTTCCTTTTAAAGAGGGCCAAAGAGGCGCTCTGCTTGACATGTATGGGCAGACTAGTCCGGAGTCTGGGGAGACTCTGGGTCAGGATCCTATCCCTCCACCATGTTTTGTTTATTGTGATGACAAAGTTTAGATCCCTGGAGTGTGTGGCTCTGAGAGATTGGGTTGATTAGCCATTGATTGGCTAAGAGAGTTACTGTTGTGTGAGATTACCCATCTGGCTCCCTTCTGCTCCTCTCTCAAAAGCATCCAAAATGGTTTGTTCCACTTAGCGTTCTTCTCAATCAAAAACTACAAGCGGAAAAAATGTTCAATCCAATGTCGAATGGAATCAATGCAGTGAATCAGGTACTGTTAAAAATACAGTCTCCTGACGTCTAAGTCAAACAGAGCAGGAGAAAATGCACAATCCCCTGAAATATAAATCAGGCAGGGAAAGTTGGAGCTAGTTAAAGCATTTCAAGCTAGAACAGCCTGTAAGTGTAACAGAAACAGCCACATAAAAAAAACACAAATCAAACCAAAACAATGTGTCCATGTGACTAAGAAGCAAGACTGGTAACCTGAAGTGGTCCACATCTTTTCTGTACAATCAGTTGGCTGAGAAGTAGCTGTAAAGTCTACTTTAGACCAGTCCATAAAAACTGAGGTTTAGAACATCAATAAAGTTAAAAAAACATAAAAAAAGAGTAAAAATAAATGAAATTTATTGAGTGTTTTCATCCTAATACTTAGGACTTTATCAGAATGCTAAACATAAAAGACTTGTATCTTTAATAGTATTTTTTAACAAATCAAAATGAAATATTTATTAAGCAGTATAATATTAATTAAAACCTCATTTAAAGGAACCCATCTCATAATCATAGGTTCAAATTTAAAACACTTAAATCATAGAAAACCAATCCATTGTAATACATTGTAGTGGTCTAAAAATATTAATTAATATCATCTGTATATAAAAATATAAAGATATAAAATATGAAAAAATATACAAAAGACATGATGGCACAAAACAAAATCAATATGGGATAATCTTAATAACTATATCTATAATTTGGCAGATTTCATTTTCAAGACCAGAAGTATGAAAATGCAGTTGTTCAACCCAGGGGGAGAAGAAGCATCTCGATTTATCTGCCAAATCAACTCCTTGTATGCAATTTTGTTTTCCCACTGACCACCTTTCACATCTATGGGTATTTTCCCAACAATGCCAAATTCAAATCCCAAAAAAAATTACAGTTATAGGAGTGTCTATACAGGGCATTGTTCTTATTCTTTTTTCTAATGTATATATGTTCATAAATGTTCATATATATATATATAAATAAGTCTACGGTTTCTACAGATAAAGAATTTATGACAGAATTGAATTTTATGTTGGATATGTTTTTAGAAAGAGGTTACCCATCCAACATTCGGGAAGACGTAGTTAAAGGTAGGAGTGTGAAATATATTCCCCTATTAGGCTGTTGTCCAGTAATAGACACTGAAAGTATCCCTTCCACCACAACATCCCCTAATTTTTGCTGTCATAAGAGAGAATTTGGCGATATTAAAAATTGATGATGACATCATCAACACAGTGGAAGAAACCCCTCAGTTTACATATAAAGTTGACAAAAACATTAAGATTAAGGCTATAATATAGAGTGGCAGAAGTAGGGCCAATTGGTGTTTTAATGGTAAAAATGACTTTGGAACCATGAAATGTGGGAAATGTAGTTCCTGCCAATACATCTATGAGAAAGCTTATGCTATCCTGGAGAACTATAACACAACAAAAATTACTTTTGCTAAAGGAAATTGTGATAATAGACGCTTGGTCTATAAAAGTTTTCCGGATGTGTAAGGCATTCTATGTAGGGAAGACAGAACGTAAATTAGGCAAAAGAATTTATGAACATATATACATTAGAAAAGAGAATAAGAACAATGCCCTGTATAGACACTCCTATAAATGTAATTTTCTGGTGATTTGAATTTGGCATTGATGAGAAGATACCTATAGATGTGAGAAGTGGTCAGTGGGAAAACAAAATTGCATATAGGGAGCTGATTTGGCAGATAAATCTAGATGCTTCCTCTACCCTTGGGTTGAACAACTGTATTTCCATACTGCTGGTCTTGAAAAAGAGAACTGCCAAATTATAGTTATAATTATTAAGATTCTCCCATATCGATTTTGTTTTGTGCCTGCATGTCTTTTCTATATTTTTTCATATTTTTATATCTTTACATTTTTATATACACATGGTTTAATTAATGACATTTTTAGACCACTACAATGTATTACAATGGATACGTTTTCTATGATTTAAGTGTTTTAAGTTCGAACCTGTGATTTTCAGATGGGTTCCTTTAAATGAGGTTTGAATTAATATTGTAATTGTTTAATAAATATTTCATTTTGATTGGTTAAAAGATATTCCCCGGATTTACTAATCTCCCATGCAGAACTAATCTAATCCTGCACGGAAGCGGCAGTTTAAGAGGAGGACGGCAGTGCACCATGCATATTAATGAGGGCGCGCTGCCTGAGCTCCAAATCCTACATGGAGCATGAACAAGTGCAGGGGGCTTGTCTGAGAGCAGAGCCCTCAGAATGAACACACCCCTGCAAAGTAGAACAGCAGAAACTGTAAATAAATGAGCGAGACCGCTCATAGGTGTCCGCATATCCCCACCAACAGTCCCCCATGTATACAACAGCAACAGGACATAAAAATAAAAAGAGGAAACCCCTTTATTTTTTTTTAAAACCCAGAGTACAGCTAACCGTAGGTGCGCGGGTATGCCTACTGCTTAGCTATGGTTAAAGCAGCTGAAAAGGTTGAAGAGGATAGCAAGGAATATATATGCAAATGAAGCAACACAGCAACAGTGTAGTGGTTAGAGCATCCGCCTAACGAACAGGCATTTCTGGTTCGAGTCCCACTGCAGCACATATTTTCCATGTGAAATCTGTATATGAACATATTTTTACATCTTTTTGCTGTATTACCTACATAATAACATTTAAATGTGAACTGGAGTACTGCATTAAATGCACATGTGAACTGTCGGTGTCATAATGAATAAGGCACAAGTAAGCAGGTTTAAGCACAAATAAGCCGTACTAAGCATATATAAGCACTAGTAAGCGTGTTTAAGTGCGTTTGCGTGGGGGTAAGCAATGCCTACACAGATTAAGCAATGTAGAAGCTAATTGAGTGTAAGAAACTGTAACCGGAGGTTAGCAGTGCTTACCATCGCGCAAACCCTCCCAAACCCGCTTACAACAGCTTTAAAGTGCCTTAATCACTCTGTATCCAATGGCCCATGTTCTGCCCAGCAACAAAATAAACTGCTTCTGCAAGGCTCGAACTCAGGACCCTGTACACTATAGTCACAGCAGTTAACCACTAAGCCATCATAGCAATAGACATGAATGAGGTATCAGCAAACTAATCCTCACCATAGGAAAATCAAACCAAACATGTGAACTGAATCTATGTACAGTGTGAAGTGGTATAACCTGCTACATAACATAAATATGTGAACTGGAGTACTGCAGTAAGCATAGATGTGAGGTGTTATTGTAATAAAGGTGTAGAATCATGAATACCAGACACATATAGAACCTGTAATGAATAATACATCACTGCCAAAAGGCAAATATAGTGTTAATGATGTGGCAATGCTAACCGCAGCACAACTCAACTTAGTAAGAGTAAGCAATTTGTAGGGAAGCCAATCCAATCTGCCTAGCGGTATAACCCTTTAAGCACTGCCAACCTTAGGTAAGCAGATGTGCCCATAGCTTAGCCTTTTCAAACCCGGCCAATTACAGAAAACTGCAGGTAATTGGCCGTAGTTAAACCACACAGATGGGAATAGTTTCCATAACTGGTTGTAGCTTCCTACTGTAGGCAGAATGGCTGGTGTGGGTGAAGGCATTCATTTTAGAGCGCAGAGCTGGGGCATCTAGGAGTCAAAAATCATGGTATGGCTCTTGGTAAAATACCATGAGGAGAGACTACTGCAGGGCCAGTACCAGGACTTGCAGTATAAAATTGAGGCCTAGGACAGTCTCGCCTGTGACCTCACCAGTACGACAGGTATCCCCCGGACTGGTAAGCAGGTCAGGCACCAGCATGCTGACCTGAAGCGGCGGAGGGGGGATGTACTGGAACAGTGGATCCAGGAGTCTCGGCAGATGTCTAATGCCCCAGTACTAAGTAGTCATTCTACTAAGTAGTTAAGAATTGCCTAGCTTGTGTATACTATGGATAGGTATGGCTAAATATCACTGTATTTCTCCGACAGCTGCAAATGAGCGGGCTGCAAACCAGCAAGCCCATGATGCTAGTTTGCAAAGGCTGTGTCGCGAGGCAGGTTAGTAATTAGTCTGCATGTACTGTCATAACAAATACATATAAGAGCCTTAGAAAGTTTTGTACCAGTAGAAATAAATGTGTAATAGTCTGTGAATAAAGGTATAACCCCTGGAGTGCTTCTATTTACTTTTCTGTCATATGCTGGCAAACTGTTGTATACTATAAATAGTACTGTTTTATTTTAAGCAGTGTCATCCACACTGTGGTATGCAGATAAAATGTGTATGAAGTCCTGCATAACAATGTTGGAAGTGCCAAGAGGTCAGTCATATTGTACAAGTGAGGGAGACTTAGATAGAAAACAGTAGAAAGCTTTACATCAGTTCCCTGATAGCACAGTGTACTGTGATGTTAGCTATATTTTTTGTCACACACAGAAGGGGTTTGAATCCTGGGAGTGCTACTACCTTGTATGCATAATCATACCTCACAACTGTACAGATTTTGTTACAATGTTCAGATAGAAAGCTGTATGCATAATTACATCCAGCAACTGTACAGAATTTGCTAAAATGCTCATATTGAAAGTTGTATGCATATTCATAGCCCACAACTGTTCCAATCTGTCCAGCATGTCCAGATAAATGGCCCATATCATCAGCCTGGTACCCCCATCCCCCTGACAAATCAGTGTGATGATCCAAGAAATGTAGGCAGCCGTTAATGACATATAACTGATAGTCAAATGTGCACATAGTCATAGAATGTATATGAAAACAAACCTGTCATTCTAGCACCTCACCCAAAGTGTATGACAGCAATTCTCAACATATGTTACATTAACATCAGCATATTGTCACGCATGTATGTAAGACACAGGTCACATATATAATAATCTATAAACATACCAGTGTTCAATATAAGGCCATTGGGTAATGTAATAATACATGTAAGGGAAAGATCACTGCAGTGACTAAGAATGTTGTGAAAATTACAAGTATTTATTAGTTGTTAATTGAACTGTCTCTCTCACCCCTACCATATGTGCAAAATAACCCAATGATACTCCTCAACTGGTATGTGTACACTCCAACCTTTTGTTGGGTCATATGTCCTAATAGTTAATAAATATTCACATTTGTTTCTATGCATGTGCCATGTTAAAATACACCCATATTGGTGGCCTGTTGCCATCAATGAAACCTGCATGCTCTTGTAATGGCCACTGTTGTTCCATATATGCATGTGTTCTGCTTGCTCTGCAACTATGTTAAATCTGGTGTTTTGGGTTAATGGGAATACCTATGCATGCTGTTATAACTAGTCATGAATGCTGTTGACTTTTACTAATCCATATCTGTCATAAACCTGCAACAACATAGCTCGTATGAGAAGGCCGGTCTCAGCGGACCCACCTGTCCCACCTCAGCTGGCCATGGCACCAGGCACCAGCACATCTGGGGTCCAGCCTGGGACCCTCCTCCTCCATGGGCCCTGCACCACCTTCTGGTGGAACCGCTGCAGGGGATGGAGCTCGCCCCCTCTTGAAGCAGGTGTGGAGGGGAACCTGTCACCCGTCAACAGGTCCGGGCCGTGGCACATAGGGAGCTCGATATGGAGTATCGAGACCGGCTACACCAGCTTGAGGGCCGAGTGGTGCAATTAGAGGTGAGCCTGCCCCTCCTACACAGCCCCCAGCAAAGCCACCTTTGGGGCCGTGAAGGTGCAGTGGTGACTGCCCATGGGTGGGGACCTCAGTCCCACTGTTTCCAGTGGGAGCTCATGGGCTTGCGACTTCCAAACACCCCTCCCCTTACAAGGTGTTTACCCCCCACATGTATCATATACCAGCACTGTATGCGTCTTGTTTGTCTTGTCTGTTAACCTACCCAACCTACCTCCCCAAATATACCTACTATCCCTCCCCAACATCCCACTCTCACCTGAAAAAAAAAAGGTAATCTGTTCCCACAAAAAAATCTCACCCCATACATAGCTGTCCATTTTGCACACGTGTCCACTGGACACATGGAATCTGGTCTAATTGGAATCACAATGAATTATTGTTGTCCTCACCCCTCTCCCAGGGGTTTGAATGTCCAAATCTACCTCCAAATTCAGTGTATATGCACAGCTGTTGCTGTAGAATAAATGGGCAGCTATGAACCTTCCCTACACCCTTCCTGCACATCCCTAGCTATTTTCCCTATTGGCTTTCCCTCTTTGTGCCCCTTTTTTCACCACTTTCCTATCAACCCCTTTTTCTTTTCTTTTAAAGAAATTAGGGCGAGGGAAAGCGGGAGTAAGCACTTTTAAGCAGCAGTAAGCGGGATTATGCCTGTTTGCATGGGTGTAAGCAATGCCTACACAGGTTAAGCAATTCAGGAGCTAACTGAGTATAAGAAACAGTAACCATAACTTAGCAGTGCTTACTGTCGCGCAAACCCACTTACAACTGCTCAAAAGTGCCTTAATCACACTGTATCCAGCAGCCCTCGTTCTGCCTAGCAACAAAATAACAGCCTCTGCTAGGATCAAACCCAGGACCCTGAATACCATATGCCAAAGTAATTTACCATTAAGCCAGCTCAGATATACATACCCTCGATGTATTCACAAACATATCATCCAGCCAAGTCATACAACAGTACAGATAATGTATTCCAATATGTAGATGTATGTGTGTGAGTAAATATATTAATGTCTAAACAGGTACAACATATTGATATAGGTATGTGTGTATATATATATATATATATATATATATATATATATATATATATATATAAATCCAAAAAAGAAGAATGAAACAAAGACCAACAGGAGAGCGCTGTGTATGAACAAAGCACAAAATCCAATGGAAAGCAGCACATATACTATGGCCAGGGCAGACGAACTCTTCACTCACATATAATGATACTTCAAAAATGCTCAGCTACGGCTTCACGTATATAAAGTATTTATTGAACATAAAAACAATTAAGAAGATGATAAAAACAATCCTGGTGGAGCAATAACTGGATAAGCGCTTTCGGGTTTTGTCAGTAACACTTCCTCAGATCCTTCTATCCACCATTTCTTCTTAATTTTAAAAGAAATAATCAACCAATGAAATGAGATATTCAAAGCCAACTCCCATAGTTAGTTCAGTCACATACGTCTCCTCAGCCTCTGCCACTTCAATGCCGGCTTCATGGGAAATGCTGTATTTAAACCTGGTGATCTATGGGCTCTCAATTTGCCAATCCAACGCATTTCTTCTTGCTCAAGTCTATTGTTTAAATCTCCACCTCTTTCCGATGCATATATAATCTTTAAGACTCTAAAAGTGAAGCTGTGCCCAGCATTGTCCCTTATGTGCTTTGCTAAGGGATTCTTATAGTCACTCAACCTAATATCGCTGATATGTTTGGATAGTGTCTCCTTCATCTGCCTCACAGTTTTACCCACATAGTAATTGTTACACACCAAACATGTTGCCAAATATACAATGTTCTTTGTGGCACAATCAGCATAGACGTTACTTACATATTCAACTCCAGTTACTGGGTGAATAAAACTGCTTGCTGTGCATATATATTTGCACATAGTGCAGCTTCTGCAAGGAAAAGTGCCTCTTCTTTGAGATTTGGCACATGGAACAGAGATTTTATATCTGCACAAGATCTGTTTAAGATTCTTCGCATTTCTAAAACCAAACTTCGGGACATCTCCAACTCTCTTGGGTTCTTCATTGGATGTAAGTATTTTCCAATTACGCTTAATGATATCACATATCTTGCCAGTATCGACCGTGTGTGTCAGGGTCATTCTTAACTCTCTCTCTCGATCCTTGTGTCTCCCATGATGGTTCAACTCTTGTCTCCTCTTAAGATATGGCTTGCCCTCACCATCTCTCTCACTTCTCACATACTGTTCCATCGACTTCACCTCTTCCTTCCTATAACCTCTTTCCATGAGATGGCTTGACATATCATCCATTGCTGCTTCACATGCCACATCATTGGAATGTACCCTTGACATTCTCAAGACTTGTCCCCTCATTATGTTATAATATGTGTAGCCTGGGTGCATAGTATTTGTTGGTAGAGTACTGTTTTTCCAGCATTCCTTCCTAAACAGCATGTGTCTATATTCCCATGATCATCCTGTAAAATTCTCACATCCAGAAAATCTATGTGAGTGTAGCTATGCACCATAGTAAAACTCAAGAAGGTTGTACTGTCTTCCAAATAAATGTTGAAATTATTCAACTCTGTTGTATCACCTTCCCATAAAATGTAGATATCATCCACAAACCTTTGATACAACTTTAGATAGTTATTCCATGGATTTTCATGTCATATCACTCTTTTTTCCCAATATGCCAGCACTATATTTGCATAGCTGTTGGTGCATGGTGTCCCCATAGCTACCCCACACAACTGGATGTATAAATTCCCATCAAATGTAAATTGAGGCAAGTTATGGTCATCTGTGGCTTAATGGAAATCATTCTTAACAACAATGTATTTACATTTGATGGGAATTTATACATCCAGTTGTGTGGGGTAGCTATGGGGACACCATGCGCCAACAGCTATGCAAATATAGTGTTGGTGCATTGGGAAGAAAGAGTGATACCATGGCCGGCCTTAGGCACAGGCGAACTAGGCGACCACCTAGGGCGCTGTACAGGCCAACCTCAAAAGGGCGCAATTTACGGACTGGAGTTCTGTTGTGATAACCCCTAACCTGGAAAATCCGAAAAGACAACAACAACATTTCTTTTTTTTTTTAATTTCACCGCCGCCCATATAGGCTACAATTGTGCCCTCCCCGGCCTCAAAAGGGTGCAATTTATGGATCGGAGTTCTGCTGTGACGATTCTTAACTGGTAAAAGCCGAACAACAACAACAACAACATTTATTTTTTTTTTTATTTCACCGCCGAGAGGCTAGCTAGCCTAGCAACAATTGCACCCTCCCCCACTTAAGCCCCTGCCCTAAGCCATATCCTTCTTGTCACTCATTCCCTCCCCCTGCATGATATACATGCTGGAGATGATGTGAGTGGCTGCTCTTATGGAGCATTATTTAAACTAACCTATCAGTGGTGATTTCGCACCACTGACATCACAGCCACTGATCCAATGAGAGTATATAAAGGGCTAAATCCCGCCTCTCGTTCTTTCCTTCCTTGACAAGCTAGAGAGGCGGGTGCACCTATTAGTTATCGGCAAAAGCTTTTTTTTTTGGAATCAGTGGACGTGAGTCAGCGTCGTTTTGTTTGCCGGGTTCTGAGTTGGAGTTGTTCCACGTGGGCTACTACTAGCAGAGGAAGGAACCGAGCGTGTTTTGGCGTTTTATTTAATTTAGAAGACCATCCTTTTGGTTTATTATTTGAACTTTGGCGGCTAGGAGGTAAGTGAAGGATGGGGTCTGGGGATTTATATTTGTGAAGGAAGCAGGCAAGCTTTTTTTTTTATATATGTTTGTTTGTGTGTAGAAAAAGCAGGGGATAGGGAAGCATGTAACTGTGTTATTTTAAAGAAGCAGGGCAGCGCTTGGGATTTCTATAATTGTGAAGGAAGCAGGCAAGCTTTTTTTTTTTTTATATATATATATGTGTGTGTGGAAAAAGCAGGGGCCAGCGAAGCATGTAATTGTGTTCTTTTAAAGAAGTAGGCCAGCGCTTGGGATTTAATTGTGAAGGAAGCAGGCAAGCTTTTTTTTTATATATTTTTTTTTTTTTTTTTTTTTATATATGTTTGTTTGTGTGTAGAAAAAGCAGGGGCCAGGGAAGCATGTAATTGTGTTATTTTAAAGAAGCAGGGCAGCGCTTGGGATTTATATAATTGTGAAGGAAGCAGGCAAGCTTTTTTTTTTATATATATGTGTGGAAAAAGCAGGGGCCAGGGAAACATGTAATTGTATTCTTTTAAAGAAGCAGGGCAACGCTTGGGATTTATTTGTGAAGGAAACAGGCAAGCTTTATATATATATATATATATATATATATATATATATATATATATATATATATATATATAGTTTGTGTGTGGAAAAAGCAGGGGCCAGGGAAGCATGTAATTGTGTTATTTTAAAGAAGCAGGGCAGCGCTTGGGATTTATATTTGTGAAGGAAGCAGGCAAGCTTTTTTTTTATATATGTTTGTGTGTGAAAAAAGCAGGGGCCAGGGAAGCATGTAATTGTGTGTGATTTGAAAGAAGCAGGGCAGCGCTTGGGATTTGTATTTGTGAAGGAAGCAGGCAAGCTTTTTTTATATATACATATATTTATTTTATTTTATTTTATTTTACATTTGTTGACCGGGCTAGTCTAACAGGATATATGTCCATTTTCAGTAGAGGCCCGGGGAGAAAAGCTCCAGGAAATAACATACAATGTAAGAAAAAGCATTGAGACAGTCATATGCAGCAATAATAAAGACATCAAAAACAGTTTAAACAGCTATAATTATAACAGAGAGTTATATTTTAAATTCTATGTAAAAATATAGAAGAATAAAAAATTTTTTTTTTTTTTTTTTTTTTTTTTTTTTTAATAAATCTTAGTAGGTCTTAGTTTGATAGTACACTTATATAATTTATATGAGAGAAAAGGCTATTAAGGTGTTTTAAGGAGTTTAGTATTTAGAGAAGGTAGAAGGTCAGAGACAAGAAATTGTTAGTCAGGGTTACAACAGGAGCATAACCAGTGGTTATTGAAGTAGTGTTTTAGATGTTTTTTAAAAAGTGGGAGAGAGGTCTGGGATGTAAGATCAGGTGGTAATTGATTCCATACTTTCCAACAGAGTTGGAGAACAAGGAATCACCTGCTAAGTTTTTAGATTTAGTTATATTCATTAGGATTTTGTTTGAGGATCGTAAATTTTGAGATTACTATATGGTGTAATAAAGCTAGAGAGTATGGGAGTATTGTTGGGCTGATTAAGGGCCTTGTGAGTTATTGAGAGTTGATGAAATTGTATCAGATTTGGAAGTTCAAGCCAGCCTAGTTTTTAGATTAAGACAGTGATGAGTTCTATAAGGGAGCTAGTAGCAAATCTGGCAATGTTATTATAGGATATAGCTAGTTTGTTGAGGTTCTTTTTTGGAGAGGTTAGTGTAGATGGGAGATGCATTAAGAAGGGTTGAGAGTAAATGAGTTCTAGCTATAGTGGATTTAGCTAATGGTGTTAGATATGGTTTTATTCTATAGAGGATCCTAATTTTCTGTTGACTATTTTACTGTGGTATTTATGTGTGGGTCAAAGTTGAGGTTATTGTCAATTGTGACTCCTAAGAGTTTAGTGGTCAGATCAGGGAAATAAAGGGTGCCATTATTAGATGTGAGAGTGAAGTGTAAAGGGCAGTCCTTTGGGTAGGTGTGAAGAGTAAAAGTTTAGTTTTAAGCGTTTAGTAAGAGGCAGCGGTTGGAGAACCAGTTTTCTACTGTATTGAAAGCTTTTTGTGTTTGGGATTGTAGTTCGTCTAGAGAGGAGGCTGAGCAGACAATAGTAGAATCATCTGCGTATTGAATACATGTGGAGAGTGGAATGGCTAAGTGGAGATCATTGATGTAAATGGAAAACAAGAGAGGGCCTAGTATGGAGCCTTGCGGGACACCTAATGAGATAGGTAGGTGATTAGATAGAGTGTTTTTCCAGAGTACAGCCTGCTGTCTGTTTTCTAGGTAGGATGTGAACCAGTTCATGGATAGTGGATTTAGTGAGTGGGACTTTAGGATGTGTAGAAGGATATGGTGGTTAACCATGTCAAAAGCTTTTGATAAGTCTACAAAGACTGCAGAGGAGAGGATATTATTATTGCGGTATTTGTTGATATGGTTTATAAAGGAAAGCAAGGCAGTAGAGGTGCTGTGAAGAGGTCTAAATCCGTGTTGACAGTTTGCCAGTAGGTTGTGAAGGAGAAGGTGGTTCATAAGCTGTTTGTGGACACATTTTTCCATTATTTTTGCAATAGGGGAGAGCAGTGCTATGGGACGAAAGTTGGACATTTCATTAGAGTTTCCACCTTTGTGTAACGGGATAATGTGAGAAATTGTCCAGATGGATGGGATTATACCTTCATTTAGGGTTCTATTTATCAGTAATGAGATGGGATAAGCTATGGCTTTAGATGCTATTTGCAGAATTCTGATGGGAGTTTGTCAGCTGAGGGGGTAGTTGGTTTTAGTTTTTGGAGAAGGGAGCGAATGTATGATGTGGGTACTGGTTTTAACTTGAATACTGGGGGATCCTTGGAGGTGGGAGTTTGTAGATTAGTGATATCGGGGGATAGGTGGCTGGCAAGAGTTTGGATAGTATTGGTAAAGAAAGAGTTAAAGGCATTTGCTATATCAGTTAAATTGTCAGGGTTACTGCCTAAGGGGTTGGGAGTAATAGTTTCTCCTGGATGAGTAAGTTTATTAATAGTAGACCAAAACTTTTGAGGTTCCTTGAGGGAGGACTGTTGCAGGTGAAGGTAGTAATTTTTTTTGTCTAGTATGATCGCTTTTTTTGTGATATTTCTTTCTTGTCGGAAGGTTAGATGGTCCGTGGAGTTCTTAGTAGTTCGCCATTTGGCCCAGGATTTGTTTCTTTGTATGATTAGTTGCCTAGTTTTGTTTGAGAGCCAAGGAGCAGGTTTAGCTTTCATTCTAATCACGGTAGCATAGGAGCATGGTGGTCTAGGATTGTTAGGAATGTAGAGTTAAAGTATTCAACTGCTTTGTTAATTGGGAGGGATTTTAGAGGTGACCAATTACATTGTTTAAGGTCTGTTTGGAATTGTTCAGGGTTAAAATGCTTTTTGCTGCGAACTGTTCTAATAGTGATAGGGAAGGTTGGGTTAGTTTTATGTCTGATTATATATGTTAGCAGATGGTCACTAAGGTCATCTGGGAGGGTTCCTGCGGTATATGTTTGGTGAGAGCTATTAGTCAGTATCCAATCTAAGGTGCTTTCTTTTTTATTTAGTTTGTTGATTCTGGTGGGTGAATTAATAGCTTGTGAGAAACCATAAAGGGTAATGTGGTTGAAAGGGTTTGTATTGATACATGAATTCCAATCAATGTTAACGTCTCCTAGCACTATGGTTTCTTGTGGGAGTTGAGAAGACAGTGCATTGAGTATTTTTTCAAGTATATCAATGTTGTTACCTGGGGGGAGGTAGATGCATATAATATTTATAGTTTTATGTCTGTTAAGCTGGAGTTTTGAGATAAGTATTTCACTGCTGAAGTCTAGAGGTAGGTTAAGATTAATGGTACTAAGTTGTATGTGCTTTGTAGAGAATTGCTATACCTCCACCTTTTTTCAATGTGCGGTCAACACGAAAAATACTGTAGCCTGGAGGTGTGATTTCACTATCTTTTATTGTGGGTTTTAGCCATGTTTCTGATAAGCAGAGGATATCAAATTGGTGGACATCAAGGAGGGCATGAACATGTGGTATTTTATTGCAAATGCTACGTATGTTAAGATGAGCAATGGTAAGAGAATTGGGTGGGTTGATAAGAGGTCCAATGTTATATTTGGTTTGGGA
The DNA here is from genome assembly GCF_019279795.1 of Protopterus annectens. NCBI lineage: Eukaryota > Metazoa > Chordata > Ceratodontiformes > Protopteridae > Protopterus > Protopterus annectens. Next base: position 164,011,735 of record NC_056727.1, read on the forward strand.
GTTATTTATGGTGGTAGGGATAGATGTTGGGCCGGGATTAGGATGAATGTCCCCATCTTTTAATGTGTGGAGAAATATAAAGTATTTTGGTCTGAGAGGTTTACAGTAAAAGTGAATTGTTAGTTTAGTTTTTAGTTTGTTATATTTAATATGAACTATTCTATGAAATTTAGCACTTAGGTAGGTAGGTTGAGAAGTACTAGTTAGAAAGGTAGGTTGGTTTGGTATTATAGGTGTTAAAGTGTGTTTGGATGGAATATGGAGGGTGTAGGTAAGAGGTTTTTCATAGGAAGACAGGAGATAAGTAGTAGATAGAGTTGTTAGGAGTGTGATAACTAATGGTATTTGTAGTAGGTAGGGCATGATTAGGTGGGATGCGAACTAGTGTTAGAGGTAAGTGTTTAAGGTTGGAGGTATAGAGGGGTATGATAGGAGGAGTTCTTGTGGGAGGGACTAATTAGATAGGTAGGGGATAGGTGAAGTATTGGTGGAAGAGTGATAAGGTGTGAGTGGGTGTGGAAGTAAAGGGAGGTATATGATTGGTGTAATATATGGTGTGGGTGTGTCTATTGGAGGGATAAATGTAGGACCACTGGGGGTGGGTGGGAATTGGGGGTAGGGTAGGGGGCGAGTGATGTTGAGGCTAGCGGAGCGGGTTCAGACAAAAGAGTAGAGTTTCAAGGAGAACAATCTGTTAAGTGGGTGAGTTCAACAGGTAAGTCACAAATGAGAAAGGGTGGGAGAAGGATTGTGAGACTAGCTGGAGGTTAGAAAGGGTAGCAATAGAGGCAAAAGTGTAGGAGACAGTATGAGAGTGAGAAAAGAGAGTGAGTTAGGAGAAGCAATGACTAAGAGAGTGGAAAATATAGGTATGGTACAGCAGATGAGTGTAGGAATAGAATTGCAGATAGTTAGAGGAGAGGCGCCAGTTAGTGTGTAGTCACTAAACAGCTTTGAAGATACACTTGCAGGGAGTCTGGCAATGGCGATATGGGGTATATTACTACCTGAGAAGGGAGAGAGAGGTTGGTTTTAGGGCAATGTTTAACAGATTAGATAATTACTGGTTTGATAGACTAGCTGCTGGCAGTCCTGCTAGGGAAACTTGTCTAGCCTAGCAGTGACATTAAACATTAGGATAAGCTGAAAGTACTAGGATCGGTTGTAATACATACTTATATATATATATATATATATATATATATATATATATATATATATATATATGTGTTTGTTTGTGTGTGAAAAAAGCAGGGGCCAGGGAAGCATGTAATTGTGTGTGATTTGAAAGAAGCAGGGCAGCGCTTGGGATTTGTATTTGTGAAGGAAGCAGGCAAGCTATTTTTTGTATATATATATATATATATATATATATATATATATATATATATATATATATATATATATGTTTGTGTGTGAAAAAAGCAGGGGCCAGGGAAGCATGTAATTGTGTGTGATTTGAAAGAAGCAGGGCAGCGCTTGGGATTTGTATTTGTGAAGGAAGCAGGCAAGCTTTTTTTTTTACTATGTGTTTGTGAAAAAAGCAGGGGCCAGGGAAGCATGTAATTGTGTGATTGAAAGAAGAGTCATTGATTACTTTGGTCAGCGTCCAATTTAAGGTTAAAGTATGTTTAGCCATAGTAACATAAGGGTTAGAGTAACTGTAATATTAGTATGTGAGTGTTCAGTTTAAGGTTAAGTATGCTTAATTTCTACTCATGGATTTTTTTCCCCTGCTTTCAGGAATATTTTGATTGGTTCTCTCTGGGTGCCCTTGTTTAGTTCACTTTAGTATTGATTCACAGCGCATAGTTTCTTAGTACTCAATTTTTTAACATGTATTAGTGGTTTGCATTGCCAATGTTCCCGAGTGGTCCTGTCGTGTCTGTCATGTCTGTTTGCTGCGTGCACCTTAATGGGACCCGTGGACTTGTTTTGTTATATAGAGGTGATTGTTGTGTATTCTATCGGAGTATATTAGTATATTAGTTTTTAAATCCAGCATATTTCTCCTGCACCCTACTTATGTGTGAAATATGGAATTTACACAATACTCATGTTCAGTTAGTCCATTTGTAGCTATCAAGACTCTGAATTGAGGAGAAGCAGGGCCAGGAAAGGGGCTGCTGTTAATGACCACTCTATAGTGCTATTTAAATATCGGCTGTTTGTGTATAAACTTGGTTAATTGTACAGGCATAATTTTGTGAAAGTTAATGTCTGTTAATGTGTTAGGTTCTACAGTAATAACTACGTAACAAGCTGGCTTGAGGCAGTTTTATTTTAGCTTGTGTATTGCCTGATAACAATTTTGTTTGTTTCTTTTTTTTTTTTTTTTTTTTTTTTGCTTAAGTGAAATATAATGCAGGCATCACTTGAAACTAATGTCAGTGAGTGCTCAGAGACTGAAAGATGAATACATTAGCCAGCTACAATGCAGTAGTTGTCTGCGATGGCTATGAGGGTATGCTGTTGACAGTATTCATACTAAGCCTTTGGAATGAATTCCTTTGGAGTTTAATTATGTAATCAGCACCCCTATAGAAGCTATTGATATATTGGGAAACCTTTCAAGATTATTGAAGTAAACTGCAAACATATTTTAAAAGAAATGCAAGTACCCTTTTAATGGTTGATCTGATGCATCAAGGAAGTTGGACTGCCCTTTCTAGAGGGGAAAAAGGTTTTGTTCTCAGTTGAAAGGGTGGTTTTGAGCTTGAAATGAAAAAAAGTTTGGACCCTAAAAGGGAGGTTTGCTGGAAAAATTTTTGGAAAATTTCGGTGAAAAGCCCCTTTGGGGCCCTTAAATCCAGTCATTTTTGGTTGCTGCAAATTTTAAATTTAGTTTTTTTCGGGAAATCCAATTTAATCTGTTTCTTTCCTTTTAAGGGAACAATTTATTGTTTCACCTAATTTAAAGACTTTGCGGTAAGTGTAGGAAAATGTAAAGCAGGGGAAAACCCAAAGGTGGGTGGGGGTTTAAAAATTAGCAGGGGAAAATTAAAAAAGGGGGGGTTTAAAGGGCCTTATTTTAAAGGGCAAATTACAAAAGGGAAAATCCTAAGTTTAAAGCTGGAGTCGGAAAATGAAATTTAATGTTGGAAAGTCGTAAATTTAAAAGTTACAATTGTAAACAAAAAGCTTAAATGAAAATTTTAACAGAATTCCCCCAAGGGAACGAAAAGGAAAAGTAGCTACGGGCTACGAAGAAAGGAAAATCAGTTTCCTGGTGAAGATGAGGTAGCCCCAAGGGGCGGGGGTTTGAACGAAGAGGCTTTTGGTTGAACAGATTTTAAGTTTTTTTTAAACTCGGAATTTTAAAGTAAATTTTTTAAACGGTTTAAAATTTGCACTTCTTGTCGGCTTACAACTTAAAAGCCTCTGTTTTTCTTAAACTATCAAGCTTTTAAAAGTTTGAGAATTTTTTAAACCCCAAAGACTTGCGAATCTATAACAATAAAATTTGAAACTTTCCCTTATTAAAGGGGAATTAAAACCCTTTGTCCTAATTAATAAAAGGGTTATGAGATATTCCCAAAAGGTAGTGGTAGCTCTACGCATTTTGTTGACTCTGCCAGTGACAGTTGCATCTGGGGAGAGAAGCTTCTCCAAACTCAAACCAATCAAAACATACTTAAGAAGTACTATGCTACAGGATAGACTTGTGGGCTTGGCTATGATTTCTATTAATAATGAAATATCTTGCCAGATAGACTCTGCTTATGTAATTGATATATTTGCTCAGTGCAAAAGAAAAGTGCGTTTTAGAAAGTGGCTAGGTATAACAATGTAAATTTTGTATGACTTTACAGTTGTGGAAAGGCACAACAGTTCTGTAGTATGTGAGTTCCTGTAGGAAGCACTACAGTGGAGTTGGCAGGTAACCCAAAAAGTATGGCCAGCTATGCACTTCTATATTGTAACTTACCTGAATGGGTATAGCGAAGCTGACTAACCATGTTCTTGTATGTGTACTGAAGGTATAGTTGCCTACTGCCAATAGGGTCATTGCCAGTCTTTGATCAGTTATCTGACAATGGTACAGTATATTTAACATGAATTGTGACAACAAGCCTACTGTTTTTAAGTGACTCAAGTAGAAATGACAGTTTGAACAAGTGTAACATTTCACTGAAACATTGCATATAGAAATGTCACTGACTGTCTGTATTGCTGAATGTAATGAAACTGTGGAAGGAAATGTGTACTTTTCTCCTTCCTCCAGGCTACTGAGATGCTGCTGGCTTTCTCAGTGACATTGTGTTAAATGAACTGAAGTTGGGGAGTTCCACAAAACTGCAGTGGCCAGGGTTATGACAATGGCTGTTAATATGAAAGGAAACTGTTCAGGCAAGAATTTTGTCTTTACATCCACATGCATTTTTTGCACCCTGTGACTGTCACACAATCTCAATCTAGTAATTGCTGATGCAAACCTTTCAGTAGATGCTGTTTCATTCTTTGGTAATCTGCAATGAATGTACACTGTTTACATTCTAACTCTAGTGCAAACTATTTTGACATGTGTCAGGTCTAACTGTAAAGCCACTTGGACCAGGTTGAAGTGTAGGGAGAAAGTGTCAAAGCAGCGTGATCTGAAGTGGGTGCACTTTGCAATGCCTTGGTTTCAGTGGCAGAACTTAAAAAAGACAAGGATCCTAAGGCATATCTGAAGCAGCATTGCTGAGCAGTACAAGAAGTGTTAAGTTTTAATAGCACTGGTGGTCTGGTATGATGCATTAGTGAAGGTTGGACAAGTCACTAAACGTTTGCAAAGCTCTTCCATGCAAATTTATCAAGCAGTGATTCTGCTTGATGAACTGAAAAGGCTTTTAACAGAATACAGGGCAGCAAGTTAAAAAATGGCAAACGCAACTGCTACTGAGCTAGCCTAGCTGAAGCATTGGAGGTAGGATTGAAGGTTCCTGGTGCAGAGCAGGTGAGACCCAGGAAAGAGACTTTTTGGTTATGCACTAAATGATTGTAATTAGTCCTGAACAGAATTTTAAAGTCAACTTTCAACACTCTTGTTGTTGCACTGTCATCTGTGAAGGACAGGTTCACTCCGCTTACAGCTCACAGTGCTACTTTTGGCTTCCTCAACACACAGGAACTCTTGGTAGTTACTGAAGATATTTCAATTGTCTGTTAACCCACTTTGCATTTGCTGATATTGATGCAGTACAGCTGTATGAGATATTAAACACTGATAATCCCTTTGGAGTAATGTCACAGTGCTGGATGTCCTTAATGTAATAAACGCATATTTGTCTATGTCTTACTAGAGGTAGCGCTGCGCATTTTGTTGACACTGCATGTGACAGTTGCATCTGGGGAGTGAAGTTTCTCCAAACAAGTACTGTCACAAGATAAACTTGTGGGATTGGCTATGATCTGAATTAATAATTGATCTTGCCAGATGTCATATGCTGATATAACCGATTTGCTCATCACAAGGCATGAAAAGTGCAGCTTTTGTAAGTAGCTAGGTAGAGACTGAACAGTGTTCAAAGTATGCATGATTTCACATCTGATGTACCCTGTAGTCTGATCCTACAGCGGAAGGCATAACAATACTGTACTATGCCAGAGTTCCTGTAGGGCAGCACAAAGTACTGTCAACTAGGCAGCATTCTGTACTACTGTAACTGGCTTACTTGAATTGCTAGGACAAAATTGAACCCTATTCTTCCATCTGCTAATGTTTCTGCATGCATAATGGAAGGTGTGGTTGCATAATGGCAGTAGGGTCATTGCCAGTCTAATTATCTGCCAGTTACAGTATACAGTGAACTGTGTGCCAACTGAACACTATTTTTAAGTGCCTCATGCAGACATGACAATACAAGTGTAACATGTCACTGAAACATTGCATGTCACTGTCCATTTTGTGAATGCAATGAAACTGGAAGGAAAGGGGTACTTTTTGTCCTTCCATGTTACTGGGACTACTGGTGGATTTCTCACTGACAATGTTAAATGAACTTAAATTTGGGAATTCCACTAGAGAACTGCAGAGGCCAGGGTTATGACATATTGGCTCGAATATGAAATGGAAACCTTCTGGTGTTGCAGGAATCTTGTCTTTCCACATGCATTTCTTGTACCCTCAGGCTGTCACAATCTCAATCTTGTAATTAGTGATGCTGCAAAGTCTTCAATAGATGTTTCATTCTTTGGTAATCTGCAATGAATGTACACTCTTCAGAGGTACAAAATATTTTGTCATGTGTCATGTCTATCTGTAAAGCCACTTTGTGAGACCACGTGGAAGTGTACGGTAGAAAGTGTCAAAGCAGTGTGATCTGAAGTGGGTGCACTTTGCAATGCCTTGGTTTCAGTGGCAAATTTTTAAAAAGGTGGTCCTTTTAAGGGATTTTTGAAGGTTTGGCAAACAGTAAAAAATTTTCAAATTTTTAAAAAAATTGGTCGGTATTTGCTTATGAATTGGGAAAATAGTAAAAATTTCAAAGCCCATACAAAATTTTCAAAAGTAATTCTGGGTGTGAACCTGGGGGAAAAGTTTTGGGGCAAATAAGGGGCCCAAAGGAAAAAGGCGTTTTCAACCAAAAAACTAGCCCGAACAGGGGGTAAATCAATTTCCCTGGTTTAGTTTAGGTGAAGGGCCCCGGAAAGGGAGAGGCTTTTTGGTTTTAACAACCAAATTTTTAGTTCCCGAACAAATTTTAATTTTCCCCTTTAACCCCCTTTACTGTTTTAATTTTTGCAGTATCTGTTTAAAGGGAATTCACTTTTTAAACTCCAAAGGGTTTTAGTGCTACTTTTGGTTTTCCCACAGGATTTTTCCCCCAAACTCTTGGAAATTACTGAAAATTTCCCAAACTCCTTTTTTTAAACTTTGAAAAAAACTTTGGGGTTGGTATTTATTCAATAATAGGCTTTTAGAAGGGAAATTAAAATTATTTCTCCAAAAGGGGGGATAAATGGGTTTGGAAGTCAAGGGGGTAAAGGCAAAATTTTGAAGATTTCCCACGGTTTTTGGGAGTCCAAATTTTGTTAAAACTCAATTTTCAGTTGCCAATTCCCGGGGAAAAGAAGCTTTAAACTAAACTTATTTGACTATTTTACAAGTGACCGGGGCCCTTTGGGTATAACAAAATGATACTGTCTTGCATCTGTTTAATTTTTTTCAGGGAATTTTAAAGGGAGGGTTGTATAGATAGGGGTTTTGGTTAGGGAATTAAATTTGTTTTTGCCAAATTTTGGGGATGATTTTAATAAAATTTCCCTGTATCAATTTTCAGGGAAGGCCAATAAAATTTGTGCAGTAGCCCGAAATTTGTAAAAGGAACATTTTCGGAAAATTGGTAAGAAAGCTCAAAGGCGCAGGGGTCACTATTCTTTTAACTAAATGAAACCGGGTAAATGAATGGCTTAAATTTAAAACCAAAATGACCCCGCTTTGGGAATTCTTTTAAAGTTTCAGGGGAAAAAGGGTTTTGGGAATGAAAAAAACCCTACCCAATTTTTAAAAAATTCCTAATTTTAAAAATTTTAAAAAGGGAATTTTGCCAATTTTTTATTTTAAAATTTTAAAAAAAATTTCCAGAAAATGTACAAAATTTTTTCAAAGAAGTGCCCCAAATGAAATCTTAAACTTAAATGGGCCTGACAGTTTTTACAAGTTAACATTTTACTGTTTAAACCCTTTTGCATTAAAAAGAAAGGTACAAAACAAATTTTTGGCAGAAAGGGGAAAAAAAAACCAAACTATTAAAATGTTTTTGGAAGGGGATAAAATGAACCAAGCTAAATGAATGGCCCCTTTAAATTTTTTAAATTACTCCGTGGACCTGACATTTGGGAAGTTAAACATTTTTAAAAGTCAACATTAATAGAAAATTTTTGTCTAGTTAAGGCCAAACCCCAAAGAAATAAAACTGGGGGTTTTCAATGTTTTTAAATTTTAAATGCCTTTAAAAAAATTTAAATTTACCAAACAAAAAAACCAAGACAACCTTTTTTTGTTCAAGTTACCCATTTATTGTAAAATTACATATAGAAATGCATGAATGGGGAGCAAGGTTTAAAATTGACAAAAAAATTTTGGATGTCTTTTAAAATAAAGTTGACCAAATGAAAAAAACTAATTTTGTTTTAACTTAAGTGGAACCCGAAACCCTTTTTTTAAAGGTTTAACCAAATTTTTTGTTTTTAAAAATGCAAAATTTTTGAAAAATTCATTAAAATTTGCCAAAAAAGGAAAAATTTTAAAAACAATTTTTGCTTAAGGGGGTTTTAAAATTCAAATGGACCTTAACAAATTTCATTGTTTTTAAACTGGAATTTAAAAGGGACCCTTAAAGGGAACCCAAAAAGGATAAAAACCTGAATACAATTCTGAAATCCGACCAGTTTGGAAGTTTTGAAAATTAAAATCCTGTGGAAAACCCGCCCTTTTGGCCCGGGGAAACATTTAACTGCAATCCATTGTATATTAAAAAATTTTCTATTTGGGGAAAAGGGTTTAGAAAATTTAATTGTGCAACTAAACCCAAAAGGAAAATCAACAAACTCAATTTTTACAATTTAAAAATTTTTATGTTAAGACTGCAGTTAAAAGCACGTACCAGCAAAAGGAAATTAATTCAATTTACAATTTCAATGTCTTTCAATGAATGGGCAATTTAAAATGGGAAAAAAGGAGGTTTTTATACCCCCAAATGGCAAAATTCTTTGTGTTCATTGGGGAAAGGGAAGCAATAGGAATAAAGGCCTATGAAAAAATTAAAATTTTTTTGGGGTAATATCTTTTAAAAGTTAAATTTTTAGTACCACAATGGGGAAATAAAAATTGAATTTTAAATTTCAACATTTAAATTTGGAAACGAAACCCTTGGGTTTTCAAAAGGTCAACCAACCTAATTTTCAAGTGAAAATTTTACGGAAAAAAAATTGGGGTATAAAAATGTTTTGGAAAAAATGGAGAAACATTTACCAAAAATAATGCCCCGGCTTAAATATTAAATTTTTGAGGGACCTTTAAAGTAAAGTTAAATCCCCTGTGTTCTTTAACAAATGGGGAAAATTTAAAGGCCATTCCCTTGGAAATATGGAAAGAAAATGAATCAATTTGGGAAACGTTAGGTGGAAGTTGGGGAGGGGAAATTCAAGAGGAGACGAGTTAAACCTTTTTGGGGCCCGGGGGAGAGAGAGAGTTAAGAATGACCTTAACACACACGGTCAATACTGGCAAGATATGTGATATCATTAAGGGTAATTGCAAAATACTTACATCCAATGATGAACTCAAGAGAATTGTTGGAGATGTCCTGAACCTTGGTTTTAGAAATGCAAAGAATCTTAAACAGATCTTGTGCAAAGATAAAATCTCTGTTCCATGTGCCAAATCTCAAAAAAGAGGCACTTTTCCTTGAAGAAGGTGCACTATGTACAAATATATATGCACAGCAAACAGTTTTATTCACCCAAATAACTGGAGTTGAATATGTGAATAACTTCTATGCTAATTGTACCACAAAGAACATTGTATATTTGGCAACATGTTCAGTGTATAACAATTACTATGTGGGTAAAACTGTGAGGCAGATGAAGGAGAGACTATCCAAACACATCAGCGATATTAGGTTGAGTGACTATAAGAATCCCTTAGCGAAGCACATAAGGGACAATGCTGGGCACAGCTTCACTTTTAGAGTCTTATAGATTATATATGCATTGGAAAGAGGTGGAGATTTAAACAATAGACTTGATCAAGAAAAAATGTGTTGGATTGGCAAATTGAGAGCCCATAGATCACCAGGTTTAAATACAGCATTTCCCATGAAGCCAGCATTGAAGAGGCAGAGGCTGAGGAGACGTATGTGACTGAACTAACTATGGGAGTTGGCTTTGAAGATCTCGCTTCATTGGTTGATTATTTCTTTTAAAAAGAAGAAGAAATGGTGGATAGAAGGATCTGAGGAAGGGTTGTTGACAAAACCCGAAAGCGCTTATCCAGTTATTGCTCCACCAGGATTGTTTTTATCATCTTCTTAATTGTTTTTATGTTCAATAAATACTTTATATACGTGAAGCCGTAGCTGAGCATTTTTAAAGTATCGTTATATGTGAGTGAAGAGTTCGTCTGCCCTGGCCATAGTATACGTGCTGCTTTCCGTTGGATTTTTGATATATACATATATATATATATATGTGTGTGTGTGTGTGTGTGTGTGTGTGTGTGTGTGTGTGTGTGTAGTTCCCCTTCATAATATCAAATTACTGAATGCTCGAAAGTCAGCAACTCGAAATTATAAAGTCGAACCAACAAAAATCCCGACACCCACAAACACGAAAACAAAAAACCCTAAACATACAGAACACATACACCACACAACACGTACACCATACAACCCACATAACATAAACTACAAGCCCTACACTACATGTACGCAGGGGGGAAAGCTCCCCTGCACCCCCACATCCCCACTTATATACTCTAACTTCGAGATCGCACTAATACACAAAAAAAAAAAAACACACAGACTTTTTAAACTGCCTCGCACACACACAAACACATCACACATATACATACACAGACACATCCAACACTCACACTCATACTCCCACCTCCCTACCCTAACCCACATGCACAACTTACAAAACACACACATGCACTCACTTACCTTCACTTCCATAAAACATCCCAACTCACACACTTCCCGTTCCATAGCTGGCATGCATAAGCGCGAATTTGAGATATTTGAATTTGCGCTTCTGCAGATTTGCACTTCTGCATTTTCAACTTTACAGTCTCGAGTTACTTTATTTTGAGCATTCAGTAATTCGGGATTGTGAAGGGGAACTATATATATATATATATATATATATATATATATATATATATATACATATAAACATATAAACATGTAAATGCCTACATCTGTAGATATATATGTCCACATCTACATGTCTAAATATATACAGCAGGTTATATATAGATATATATATATATATATATATATATATATATATATATATATATATATATATGTCAGCAGATATATATATATATATATATATATATATATATATATATATATAAATAACAAAAACATATATGCCCTCATGCAGCGTTAATGGGGTTGAGAGGCCCCACACAATATACGTCTGGTACAAATAGGTATACCCCCCCAAGCCAAGCACGTTCCCCCTGTAATACAGTACCAAGTGTTGCAGATCCCATAACCAGGACCAGACACAACATGGCCATCCCTACGATACATATCCACAGACACATATATGCAGATACAGATATATATATATATATATATATATATATATATATATATATATATATAAATATATATATATATATATATATATATATATGTAACTACACATACACACACACAGAGATATGTACAGTAAGATACATATGTAGTATGTGCACACCATATGTAGCAGCCAGTATTCCTACAGTCACCACCTTACCAAATGGAGACTGTATGAGCCACCCATACGAATGACATTCATAGCTTACAACATATACCCACAGAGATATCAAAGGGTATAACAACACACACAGTTGTGCATAAATTAATGTGAAAGCTTTATTTGTGTACTATAACAGTTGTATATGCCATGTCATATAGCTGTTTAGACACTGACATCCATATGAACAGTGTAATGCAACTGTGAAACAGGTATACTAAGACAGTAGTCTAGAACGGTTGACATATGTTGCTGTCCAGGCCGAGGCCTTCAAGTAGTACAATAGTAATGACAGACTGGGCCACAGCATACCAGACAATCAATAGTACTTAATGCAGATGTATAGGTCAGCAGCCTCTATTTACACTATGTACACAATCCCTAGGGGGGTACACAGACCGCAGTTGACACAATGGGATGTATCTGTTACATAACAATACATACCTGTCACCATCACAATCACACTGACAAACAGAACATTCCGTATGGCAGGAGGCAGTAGGCCTGCATTTAGCCAGTGTGGATTGTATGGTAATGTACATCCAGAGACCTTAAGACAGCTTACCCCAGATACCCACACATGTTGTAACAGCCTAGGTTAGTCATGGTGCACCCCCCTACACTCACTAATACTGGACTATATACCACTGTTACATACACTGACCTCTGGAGTGCATTAGGACACAAATGTATTGTGTAGGTGAAGCCCACACATATATGGCCCCAGCCCTTGTGTGGGGGACACAACAGCAGTGGAGTGATGGCAGGAATGACAGTATGACATACACACAGCCCACTACATAACAACCCCTCACAGCATGTCATATGTGCAAAGCCTGGTTTGTAGGGGGAGGACAGAGACTGGAACACAGGCACATATGTGTACAACTGTTGTCATACAGTAAGCAAGATATGTACATGTGTACATATCTATATGGGTATATGTATACTTATTTATACATATATGTTCACCATATGTCCTGCACATGGAGAGGAGCCCTACCTCAGCCCCAATAGTCCCAACCCCTCAGTGCAAGGGGATGTCATGTATGTAGTGCAGGTATATTTGTAGACTAATGCTGCTGTAATAGGGATTATCTTCACAGAAATGGTGTGTATGGGAGGTCACATCTGCTAACATATGCACCATTGGCTACTTGCAGACATCCTAATGTCATCATAGTACAGTACCACTGCTAGCACAGTAACACCCCTGTGGACTACAGCTGCAATATGGCCAATATATGTGGACAGTCTGACACACTCTGGTCAGTCTAGGGGTATACACAGAACCCTTTCATGCAAGACATGTGGACCAGGCCTGTCAATGTGGATGTTAACAGCTATGTAGATGGGTATAACACGTACATACTGGTATATGTTTGCCCCCATAGGTTATGCATTCATGCACCCCTGTCTGTCCTGACACATAATAACCACTGGTACAGAGGTGCCATGGCCACATACTATCCACTAGTTAGTGACATACATCTGTACAGCATCCCACTGCTTTGTCTGACATACTGACTGTTATGGTGGCCCAGCAGCAGTACATATGGCAAGTATCTGGGCATGACATCTCACTGGATAAGTACAGTAAGCTGCTAGACATGTAACAAAGCACAGTGCAGGCTACAGGCAGACTGACTCAACAATGGGCTACATCTCCTATGTGGGAATACACATGTACCTGCATAGTTAGCAGGCTCTACAGATATGTCACATCACAGAGTAACAGACACATGTATGAAAGTGCATAATCACAACCAATGTGAACACACCCAGAGCCACATATGGTAAGCTAGTGTAATATTACAGTATATGGACTATCTGATCAACACCATCCTCATATCAGCCACTCACACAACATCCCTACATATACTGGGCCACTACACAGTGTGGTCTGATGGCTGTCTGTGGTTTGGGACATGTGTGTGTTTGCCCCTACAAACATGTAAGCTGATAGGGTGACATACAGTAGAGCAGCACGTAACATCAGATAGAACAGGACCAAGAACAATGACATCTATCACAGTCTCTACACAGGTCAAGGTACATATGCACTATACACACACTGTCGACAATTACCAGACTTACACATACCTCAGTACTGTACACACAACCACAGAACGCCCAGGCTATGTCCTCAAATATAACCCCTACTATACATAACATGTGTAGCAGTCTGATATCTCACTGGCTTGTTATCAGATATGCTGTCAATGAATATGATGTACAGAACATATGCACCCCCTACTGCATGACATATGTACAAAGGTTGACAGAGTTGTGGCTGGAGGCACAAACAAAGGGCCAATATTGACATGTCGCTGTGATAACCTCATACATTTCCTGTCGTAACAGGGTATGATGCAACATATATCCTATGAGGGATATGACGTCAGTAACTCTCCCGGCTGTCACCATCTACTGACTGCAATCCTCACACTACCTTCTGTAGTTGAGAGATAGGTGCTCTGTGGGTAACAAAAGGCACCACACTCTGCCCAGTCTGCAGATGACCCTACAGATGGGGAGTCCTCCTAAACATAGCACTGACATGACAAGTATTAAAACATGTAGGACAGCCATATCCACACACACCCTGTTACACCAATATTACCCCAACTGCAGTATAGTAGCACTTATAGTCTGTAGTCAAGACAGGCACATCCCCCTCCTGTGTGTTGGTCTGTTTCCACAGTGTATGTTGTCAGAGGTAAGTCCCCAATCCATCTGTGATGCTGTTTGCCAAACATATCTAGTTCCTGCTCACAGTGAATGAAAAGGCCAAACACCAACATGATGTTCCTAGATATTGGAGTGTGTTTCCATGCAATTGGCTATGGGAATGTTACCACAGCTGTTCCACATGCAATCAGCTAGAGGAGGGCTGTAATCCATGCAGAGGCCATCAGCTGATCATGAGCATCACTGACAATACACATGCCGCTGCCTAAGCAAAGCAGGTGTAAGTCTCCACATCCACCAGAGAGAGAGTGAGACAGGCAGACAGAGGCAAAGATAAATCAGGGTGGGTTGGGAGAGTAAAAGGTAAGCATGTCTGTGTCGCACACCTACCAGTCCAGGGTATCGAACCCCTGACTAACTATGTACTGATATCACATCTGTTATCCCTGCATGGTGGATATTGTGATGTATGCTAGGGGCACCATATAAGAAATTTTAAAAACCCACTCAACATTGAATCCAGTTGTTACACACTCACAACCACCTCCACACAGGACATGAACATCAAACATGAACACATTAAGAAATACACACCTGTCACATCTGGGATTAGAACTCCTATCTAACTAGTTATCATACTACAGCACTATGCAATTATAGAACATGCCACAGAGATTACTAAAGTACTCTTTCCCCAAAGGTTTATTTCACAATGAGTGACATCAGCAGGATTGCCAAAGTAGGGCAAATGAATTGTAGTGAGTGTGACTAGCCAAACATGCATTGCCTCTCTACACAGGCATAGGAACAAACACAAAAGCATCCACAACTCCCATGTATGAGACTAGAACCCCTACCAGAGTTCTATATTCCACTACAGCATTACGCTGTTATAGCACACACCACAGACATTGCCGAAATACACTTTCCCCAAAGGTGTACTTCACAGTGATTGACATCAGCAGGCTTGCCAAAGTAGGGCATTTGAATTGTATTGAGTGTGGCTAATCTAAATTGCCCTAATTAGTCTGTATGCATTAACTGCTGTTCTGGCCAGACCAGAATAACCTGCCTTTGTAGGTCATGAACCCAGGACTCTGTACATTATAGTCACAGTAACTAACCACTAAGCCATCACAACAGTATGTGAGACTGAGGTTTGACCAAAGTAATCCCACCATACGCTAATCAAACTGAACATGTGAAAGGAATGTATATACAGTTGTCCATAAAAGACCTCTCCAAAGCCAACTTCATGCTACTCAAGGCAGAAGTGATAATGTTTGTGACACCCATGGAGACAGGAGCTGACAGTTCTACTGATGAATCCTGCACTAAGGCACTGTATGAGCACATCCACTTGTGCATGATGCTTGACATCCCACATAGAACCACGACGCTCACATCCCAAATAAGCAAGCCAGTCTGGTGGTCTCCTGCCATTGACAGAGTATACAACACAAGGTAGACACTGTTTAAGAAAAAAGGATAATCCAAGGATGCAAACAACCCCCTTGTCAGCCCCAGTAAGACATTGAGATCCCTCGTGGAATCCTCCAAAGCTGGTTATGTAACTAAAATTGCCACAGATTCCACAAACAACCACACATCATTCTATAGTTATGTCCAGAATCTAACTGGCAATGCTCAGAAGTGCTCTGAGCTACAACAGAATGGCATTACATAGGCTGCTCCCACGGATTGTGCCAATATCCTGGAAGATTGATTTAGTGCCACATTCACCTCCTCTCACCCCCAAAAGGGCCCATGTCAATACGAAAATAGTTCCACTGCCCAGTAATCACGGCCACACAGGCAGAAACGCACTATCCACAGCTAAGAATACAGCTTCCATGAGACCAGATGACATCCTGGGCTGTACTACATGAACTACAAAATGAAATGGCAACTCACCTAACTGTCATGTGTAATCATAGCCTCGCATCAGGCCTGGTGCCCACTGAGTGGTGCAGAGCTGCAGTTATCCCACTCCACAAGGAGTGTCCATCTTGGATCCCTGGAACTACCATCACATCAGTCTGATGAACTTGATCTGCATGACCATGGAATGCATTATCAGGGAAGTTTTGAACGCAGACATTGGCAACCCTCAAACACTGGACCCCACACAGATTGGGCTCATGGAGGGCCAGTCTTGTCTCCTAAAACTGATTGACTGCTTTGACTTGGTCTGAATAGCTGTTGAAGAGGGTAAGGCAGTCCACACAGCCTATGTGGGCCTCTCCAAGCCCTTCAACACCATCCCCCAGTCTGTAAACATAGATTAACATACTAATCCAGCCATACATCCCTATGCCACTCGATGGTTTGCCACATGGCTTACTGACAGAACCCAAACTCTAGGTGTAACTGACTGCAAATCCATCCCCAGACAAGTGACAAGTGGAGTACCTCAAGGTTCAGTCCTGGGACCACTGTTGTTTGGCATCTACATCTCTGAAGTGCAGGCCAACAGTACAGGACTCTGGCTAACAAAGGTAACAGATGACTGCAAAATGGGAGTCATTATGAGCCTGACTGTACTGAATGATATGCTACTGATACCAGTCTGACATCATACAGGTGGGATGGAGTACTGTTAACATCTTGTGCCCTTGTCGTGTAAGGTCCTGGTTATAGGATCTGCAACAGTTGGTAGTGTATTGCAGGGCAGACATGTTTGGCTGTGGGGGGGATACCTATTAGTGCATGATGTATGTTGTCAACCCCATTAATGGTGCATGTGGACGTACATGTTTCTGCTATATTCCCACTTTATCTACTGATGCCTATATAGATGTAAATATCTGCTTACATATTTTATATATATATATATATATATATATATATATATATATATGCATATATCAATATGTTGTATCTGTTTAGACATTAATATGTTTTCACACACATACATCTACATGTTGGAATACATTCTCTGTACTGTTGAATGACCGGGCTAGATGATATGTTTGTGAATACAGCAGGGTTATGTATATCTGAGATGGCTTAAAGGTAAATTACTTTGGCTATAGTGTGCATGGTCTTGGGTTTGAGCGTAGCAGAGATTGTTTATTTTGTTGCTAGGCAGAACAAGGACTGATGGATACAGAGTGATTAAGTCATTTTAAAGCAGTTGTAAGTGGGTTTGCATGGGTTTGCACTGCTAAAGTCTGCTTACAGTTTCTTAGACACAGCTTCTGAATTGCTTAACCTGTGTAGGCATTGCTTAGCTCTGCGCAAACCCATGCAAACCTGCTTACAACTGCTTTAAAGTGCCTTACACACTGTGTATCCAACGGGCCATGTTCTGTCCAGCAACAAAAGAAACAACTCTTACAAGGCTCAGACCAAGGACCCTACACACAATAGACAAAGTGATTTATCACTAAGCCATTACAGAAACAAAGAAATGTGATGTTTTCAAAAACATATCATCCATTCCAGTCATGCAACAGTACAGATAATGTATACCAACATCTAGATGCATGTGTCTGTAAATATATTAATATCTAAACAGATACAACATATCAAGATATGTATATATATATATATATATATATATATATATATATATATATATATTTCTAAAACTATATACATATATATATATATATATATATATATATATATATATATATATATATATATATATATATATATCAATATATATGCACATATATATATGCATATGCCTAAATTGACTCATTTATGTGTCTACACCTATATGTCTACATATACACAGCACGTTACATATGTGTACGCAGATGTATATCTAAGTAGGTATATACGGACATAGTTATATACATGTTAGCTGATATATATAGCTAAATAGGTATATATGGCTATACATCTGTAGATAGCAATGGCAGATTAACAAATACACATATGTCAACATGCACCGTTAATGGAGTTGAGAGGCCCCACATACTACACGTCTTGTAGGAATAGGCATCCCCCCCACAGCCAAACATGTGCACCCTGCAATACACTACCAAGTACAGTCTGCCTTCCATAGGACATGTAATATGTGGAAGCCATCAACATCCCCAGGATACAGATGCACAGACACAAATATGCAGATACAAATATATAAATATATATATATATATATATATATATATATATATATATATATATATGACTACACAGACACACGCAGATATATGTACAAAAAGATACATATATAGAAAGTGCACACAATATGGAACAGCCACTATGCCCACAGTTAACACCTGAACAAATGGACTCTATATAGGCCACCCATACAAATGTCAATCGTTGCCTGCAACATATACCCACAGAAAGGTCATAGGAAAGACACCACACACAGGTTTGCAGAAATGGGAATCCTTTAATTGTGTACTATAATAGTTCTATATGCCATGTCATATAGCTGTTCAGATACTGACAGCTATATAAACAAGGTACTGCAACCGTAAAACAGTTACACTAATACAGTAGTCTGGAAAGGATCACAACTGTTGCTGTCCAGGCCAAGCCCTTCAAATTGTACAATAGTGAAGACAGACTGGGCCACAGGGTACCAAACAATCAACAGTATGTACTGCAGGTTTGTAGTCCAGCAGCCTCTATCGACACTCTGTGCAAATTCAGTAGGAGGTAAAGATGTTTTGTGATCAAATGGGTTGTAACTGGTACATAACAGGGCATAACTGACACCATCACAAGCACACCGACAAACAGAAAAGTCTGTACGGCAGGAGGCAGTAGGCTTGCAGTACCCCAATTCATGTAAGTATTGTCAATATAGGTGAGGTATACAGTACTGTACATCCAGATACCTTGTGGTAACTCACCCCTGATACCCCCCACATTTTGTAACAGCCTAGGTCATTTATAGTGCTCCCCACCTGCACTAAATAATAAAGGCCCCTATACCACTGTTACATACACTGGCCTCTGGAGTGCATAAGGGCACACATGCATTGTGTAGGTGAGTCCTACACATATATGGCCCCAGCCCCACTGTATGTGTGAGGGATACAACAGCAGTGGACTAATGGCAGCAATGGCAGTGTGATATACTCACAGCCCACTACAGAACAACCCCCAACAGCATGACATATGTGCAAAGCTTGGTATGTAGATGGAGGACAGAGGCTAGAACACAGGCACATATGTGGAACACTGTTGCCATACACTAAGCAAGGTGCTGGTGTTACAGGATAGTCTGTAACATACCCTTAGTCAGGGAATTGAGGTTAGACACAGAAATGGATGTAGCCATGTACTGATAGCATGCAACACACACTTCCAGTGTAATATCTGACACAGGACCTGTGTGGTGGATGGGCAACACATGATAGGCATGCCTCTGTCCAGCAAGAGGATAGGCCCAAAGTAGTGAGCTATGCAGACAGACTGCATTCCAAGTTACACTAGTATCTGCACACACACACACACACACACACACACACACACACACACACACACACACACACACACACACACACACACACACCCTGTAACATCAGTACTATGCAAAGCATAACACAACTCTACTCACAGTCTGTCTGTAGTTCCTGATCCTCTTACGGATATGTGGCTGCTCTGAGTGTGCAGGTTCTCCTGTAAGAGGTATTGCTACCTGCTGTCTGTAACACTGATGCCCACACACAGGAAGGATGTCCATCACACAGGAAATGTAAAGGGACCACACCCACATGCTGTAGGGATTTATAGTGGGTGGTTACCATGACAGTGGTAATTGGAAGTAGTACACATGTAATTATATATATATATATATATATATATATATGGCTATCTGGATAGGTATACGTACATATATTTCCACCATATGCCCTGGACTTGGAGTGTAGCCCTACCCCAGCCCCTATAGTCCCAAAGTCGTAGTGCAAAGGGGATGTCAGGTATGTATAGCAGGTATATTATTTGACTATTGTTACTGTCATTGGTATTGTCTTTACAGACATGGTGTGTGTGGAAGGTAACATCGGCTTATAACATGTGTGCCATTGGCTACTGACAGACATCCTAAGGAAATCATTGTAAAGTACTGCCGCTAGCATGTAATGCCTCTGTGGAGTGCAGCAGAGATATTGACTAATATATGTGGAATGTCAGACACACCCTGTACAGTCCAGAGGTTTACACATAATCCTTAGTGCACCACATGTGTACCAGGCCTGACAATATGGATGTAAACAGCCATGTAGATGGGTATAACACATAACGACTGGTATACATTTGCTACCATAGGTTTTGGATTCACACAATCCTGTCTGGCCTGACACATAATGACTGCTGGTACAGGGGTGCCATGGACACATACTACCCACTAGATATTGACATACATCTGTACAGCATCCCACTGCTATGTGTGACATACATGACTTTTAAGGGAGGCAGGGCAGCAATACATCTGGCAAGTATCTGCACATGACATCTCACTGGGTAAGTACATTAGGCTGCTAGGCATGTAACAATGCACTGTGCAGGCTACAGGCAGACTGGCTCAACACTGACCTAAATCTCGTATGGGGGAATGCACATGTACCTGCATATATAGCAGGCTCAACAGCCATGTCACAGCACAGGGTAAGATAAACCTGTGTTAAAGCACATAATCACAACCAATGTGAACACAGCCACAGCTACACATGGTAAGCTAGCATATAATTACAGTATATGGACTATCTGTTCTACACCATCCTCATAAGTGCCACTCACAGAATGACCCTACATATACTGGGCTGCTACACAGTTTGGTTTGATGGTTGTCTGTGGTATGGGACATGTGTGTGTATGACCCTACAAACATGTATGGCAAAAAGGTACCATACAGTGGGGCAGCATGTAATATCAGATAGAAGGGGAGCTAGAACAATGACATCTACCACAGTCTGTACACAGGCTAATGTACATATTAATAATACACACACTGCTGACATTCATCATCACTACACAGACCTCAGTACTGTACAAATATCCACAGAATGTCCAGGTGATGTCATGATATATAACCCCTACTGTACATGACATGTGTAGCAATCTGATATATCATTGGCTTGTTATCAGTTATGATTACACTATTTATGGTGTACAGAACATATGCACCACTTCATGCATGACATATGTACAAAGGTTGACAGAGGTGTAGCTGACAGCACATACACAGGGCCAGTATAGACATGTTGCTGTGATAACCTCATACATTTACCATTGTAATGGGGTTTGTTGCAACATATGTCCTGTGAGGGATATGAAGTCAGTAACTGTCACGGCCTTCATCATCTACAGACTGCAATCCTCACACTACCTTCTGCATTCCACAGATAGATGCACCGTGGCTAATACATGAAACCAAAGGCATAACACTGGCCAGTCTGCAGATGACCCTGCAGGTGGGATTCTTCGTATACATGGAACTGACATGGCAGGTATTGTGACATGTACGACAGGCATATCCAGACAAACACTGTTAAACCAACATTACTCCAAATGCAGTATAGCAGTACTTACAGTCTGTAGTCAGGTCAGGCACATCCCCCTCCTGTTCGTTGCCCTCTTTCCACAGTGTATGTTGTTAGAGGTAAATCCCCAATCCATCTGAGATGCTATTTGCCAAACAGCAGATCTAGTTCCTCCTCACAGTGACTGAAAAGGGCCAACACCATCATGATGTTCCTAGGTATTGGAGTGTGTTTCCATGCATTTGGCTATGGGAATGTTACCACAGCTGTTCCACATTCAATCAGCTAGGAGAGGGCTGCAGTTCATGCAGAGGCCATCACCTGATCATGAGCATCACTTAAATTACACATACTGCTGCCTAAGCAAAGCAGATGTGGGCCTCCACATCCACCAGAGAGGAGGTGGGGGAGGCAGACAGAGGCAAATACATGTCAGGGAGGGGTAGGAGAGTAAAACTGAAACATGTTTGTGTCACAAACCTACCAGCACAGGGTATCAAACCCCCAACAACTACGTAGTGCTATCACAGTTTGATGCAGTTATTGTATGTGCCACCTGCTGTGGAGTACTCAGAACATATATGTGATGGTGAGTGACATCTGCAACAGGGATACGGTAGATATACGGTAAATGACATACACATGCCTGTCTGCATGAACAGGTGCCAGCATCAACACAGGCACACTCACACAGGGACACACACACATTGACACACTTGGTAGGGCCAGGAGTACAACTCGTCACTAGTGGGATTGCTACAACACATCAATGTGCAAGTATCCAGGTATCACATGCACCACACGGGTCATACGAAAGTTGTATGGGCAAAAAGTATGAGGAGGTGTCAGACATCAGACAGCATGCTTCAGTATGTCCTGGGGGGGGGTTGTAGTGAGTGTGGATGTGGACATATGCACCATACAACACACACACGAACACACAGGGTGCCAGTTCTGACATGCATGGGTGCATGTCTGCACGGGTGTGTGGTGGTCAACTGGTATTGCATCCCCCATCCAGTCACCTGGGTGACTATTGTGTGTGGCCAATGCTGTGCATCACTTGCCATGTATGTGTTCCTTAGTCCATGACATGGATGGTGTCTAGGATGTGCACACCTCCCACATACATGCACAGTGACATGTGCTACTGTACCTGGGGTGTCTGGCCCATGTTGTGAACACAGAGTATCATCAGATGTGCCAGTCTTGCCCACCTGTGGCAGGAACTGGTAATGGGCAGCAAGTTTACCCTGCACCTACATTGATAGTATGTTAACAGCATTCCTTGATATCAGTGTCATCTGTCCATACAGGGCATGTCAGGCATGGTATGTCCATTGTGAGTCACATGTGAAGGCACCATAGGTGGTGAAGGTGTCCATTGGGGAACATGGTGGAGGAGCACTGTCTGCATGTACGTGCATATTGGACAGATGGGCAAGGTGACATGGCCTCTGTAGCCCACTGCTATCACTGCATAGTTACTATCAGTGGCCAATATGCAGTGTACTACCCACATATTGGCTGTTGCCTAGGCATGTGTGAGCATATGACACATGGGTTGAGTGTGTGCTCTGGGTAATAGTGGGGTTGCTATCTGTGATTGGCTGGCCTTGATGTCACATATATGGGTATGGCTTTGCACCCCAGCCTCTCAGCTAATTTACATCTGTTATCCCTGTATGGTTGACATTGTGATATATAGTAGGGCCACCATAAAAGAAATAAGCAAAACCCCCTCCACATTGCCCACAGGTGTCACACACTCACAACCACCTCTACACAGGATACGAGTGACAAAGACACACACACACACACCTGCTATGTCTGGGAGTAGAACCCCTACCTAACTAGTTTATTACTCTTCAGCACTATGCAGTTATAGTATGTGCCACAGACATTACTAGAGCATTTCTTCCCCAAAGGTGTATTTCACAATGAATGACATCAGCAGGATTACCAAAGTAGGGCATTTCAACTGTACTGCGAGTGACTAGCCTAAAATGCATTGCTCCCTACACAGGTAGTAAGACACACACAAAACATACACAACTGACATGTGTGGGTATAGAACCCTGACCAAGACCCTACAGCATGGAGCAATTATAGGTCACACCACAAAGATTATTAAAGAGCTATCTCCCTAAAGTTGTATTTCACAATGAATGACATCAGCAGGATTGCCAAAGTAGGGCATTTAAAATGTACTGCAAGTGAGTAGCCTATGATGCATTGCTCCATACACAGACATTGAAACACACACAAAACATCCAGAACTGCCATGGGTGGAGATGGAACCCTACCACGGTTCTAGATCACAATACAGCAGTACACAGTTATAGGACACACTACAGAGATTACTGAGCTACAACCTTCCCAGAGGTGTATTTCTAGGTGGATGACATCAGCAGCCTTGCCAAAGTTGGGTATATGAATTCTAAGGAGTGTGAGTACCCTAAAAAGGCATTGCTCTCTACTCAGTCAGACACACACACACACACACACACACACACACACACACACACACACACACACACACACACACACACACACAGTTGCCAGGTCCGGGATTAGAATACTTACCTAACTACTTTATCACACAACAGCAGTCTGCAGTTACAGGACGCGCTACGGAGATTACTGGGCTATGACTTTCCCAGAGGTGTATTTCTAGGTGAGTGAAATCAGCAGCCTTGCCAAAGCTGAGTATATGAATTGTACAGTGTGACTAGCCTAAAAAGCATTGTTCTCTACTCAGTCAGACATACACACACACACACACACACACACACACACACACACACACACACACACACACACACACACACAGATTCACACAAACACACACTCACACAGTTGCCAAGTCTGGGGTTAGAACTACTACCTAACTAGTTTATCACTACAGCAGGTCACAGTTATGGGACATGCCATGGAGATTACTGAGCTACAGCTCTCCCAAAGGTGTATTTCACATTGGATGACCTCAGCAGGCTTGTCATAATACTGCTATGGGGAGGGCGGTGTGTGCATGGGCCATAACCCATTCATGTAGGGGTTGACATGCCACATGCGGGCACACACGGGGTCATATGTCACAGGTACATATATACAGCTACTAGATGACTACTTCCTTGTACAGTCATGTTGCAGAGCTGGCAGGTGCACCACATAGTCTGTCATGCTGACAGATACTGGTGGCTAGTATCTGCAGTGAGTGACATCTGCACTTCATGTGTTTGGTGCCCTTTGGCCGTGTGCTGGGTGGGACAGGCCCGGATGGCACCTTGTCACAGTCACCCTCTTCCACACATCTATGTCTGTCTACTTTTGGCTTATTATAGTGTGTTCTTACATATATGTCTGTATTCCTATCCACTGTGTGTGCAAGACAGGAGTGGTGCATACTGACTTGTGTCTGCACTAAGAACTGCGACTGCCAGATATGTCTGGTCCACTGGTGTTTGCAGACATGGCCTCCATGTGTTTAAGTGTGTGAACATGCCCATTATGACCTTTCAGTATGTTGTTGATTGACATTGCCTTCATTCCTCTAAGTGTGTGAGCATGCCCAGTATGGCCATCTGTATTGCGTGTGTGGATCAAGTCCAGGTAGTATGTACTGCGGTGCTGAACTTTGTGTTGTACACAGACAGGTAGCATGCTGTGTCAGCAGGGTATCCATCGGTCATTTGGCATTGACTGTTACTACATTTCTGCATGGGGGTACACCTGACTGTTTCTACATTTCTACACAGGAGTGGGGGGGGACACACCTGACTATTACTATAAGTGTACGTAGGATGGGGTGGCACACTTGACACCTGTACACATTTGCTAGGACTGTACTGGTATGTCGGGTACTCCATTTCAGTCTGTAGTCTTACCTATCGTGCTGGCTAGAGGTACACCAGTGTACTACAGATCTTAGCTTTAATTACCTACATATTAGTTTCTGACTTCCTAGCCTTCACAACTTACATCCAACTGCCTGGCCTGCTGTAGCCCTTCTGTGTAGGCCTGGGGGTGGGGTTACCCATAGGGATCATTCAGAGGCCATAGTACAGCATTTGTTTGTATTTGTCTACACCTATCTTGCTGGCTGTAACTATTGTTGGGTATGTGACTCTCCCCCAACTGGGGGGTCACATACCCATAGGGCTCATTCAGAGGCCATAGTATAGCTTTTGTTTGTGTTTGTGTACACCTATGCTGCTGGCTGTAACTGTTGTTGGGTATGCGACCCCCCCCCCCAACTGGCATGTGTGAGTCACTTACCTTGTGGGTGTCCCATTATTGAGGGTGGTGCTGCAGGGCTGCCTATGTCGGGTGCACGTAGTACACTCCCTATACCTGGTTGAGCACAGGTAGTGTCATGTTTGGGATCCCTTTTACTGTATGTGCGAGTCAGAGAGAGGTGTCATTCCCTGGGTCCCTACTGTGTCAGTGCATGTGCTATGCTTTGCCTCTTTGCCAAGGCCAGGGCATACTGGGCACGCCTCCTTCTGCCTACTGGGGCAAGCTCACGTTGTTCCTCCTCTGAGTCATTCTATGCCTGTGCAGGCCTTGGCAATGGTGGGGGGGTGGGCTGTGTGGCCCAGCCCCATGCTGTTCCTGCTGCAGTTGTTTCCGCAGGATCATATTGTGTAGCATGGCACATACAAGGACAACTTGGGTACATGTAGTTGGTGAGTACTGCAAGGCTCCACCAGATATATCCAGGCACCGGAACCATGACTTGAGCATCCCAAACACATTCTCTATTATGATTCGTGTTTGTGCATATGCTTCATTATAGAGTTCTTGTTCAGGTGTGTGTGCATTTCTGATGGGTGTCATTAGCCATGGTTCCAGTACGTATCCAGCATCCCCCACTAGGTGACCGTGTGGGATGTCCCCATTGTTAAATATCTGGTACAGCTGCTTCAGATGCCAGATGTGGGAATCATGGTAGCTTCCAGGGTAGCCAGCACACACAGTCATTATTATGCCCTGGATATCGCACATGACCTGGCAGTTGATGGAGGGGAAGCCCTTGCAGCTGATGTAGACCCTACCCCGCTCACCAGGTGGTGCTTTGATGCATATGTGCATGCAGTCTATTGCACCCAGTACCTCAGGGTATTCTGCTATATGGTGGAAGACATGCATATTGCTGGGCAACACCTCATGGGTGATGGGGAAATATACGTGCTCACCGACATGTGCTGACACGGCATCCAGGAATTGGTAGAGTAACCTGGATGCTGATGCCCGTGAAATCCCAATCACATCCCCAGTTAGCCTTTGAGAGGTACCTGTAGCTAGTATTCTTAGGCCTACACATACCTTGGTATCCACTGGGATGGGTTCCCCTCTGTTAGTTCTGTGTGTGAGGCATGGCCGGCACAGCTCATCAATTTGCTGTAGGAGGTCCCTGTCCACCCTATAGCGCTCCACTATCTCCAGCTCATGTAGCCCTTGGTAGGTTACCCTGGGTCTGTACAATCTTCTCCGTCTCCTCACTGTGGGTTGCTCAGCAGCATTCACATCCTCACCACCCTCAGCTCTTGCACATGCTGGTTTATGGTAGCAAAAGCAGCCCCTAACATTTTTCTCTTGCTTTCGTTTTGTAAAATTTCACTGTCTGTATACACCGGTGGTGCAGAGTTTTTGGGAAAAACAAGGGGGAAAGGTGTTTGCATAGTTTATAGTGGTGTGCTGGGCTGGGCTGGTCTGCTGCCTGTGTAATTGGCTGATTCTGATACATTTCACCTGTCAGCTAAGCTAGTTCTCCTTGATTACCTTCCTACTGCTGTTTTCCCTTCCCTTCCCATTGCCTCCCTGTTTAAACCTGTGTGCACGCCACACAAACGGAGTGTTCAAATTTGCACAGAGCTGCTATTTCCTGGTTTAACTTTCTTTTTCTTCCTGTAAAACCTGGTGTGCAGCGCGCACACCCACTTACACTTTGTAAAGAGTGCTAGGCAGGTTTAGACACACCCCTAGCTTAGCTGTGCTAAGCTAGGAGCAATCCTGAGCCACAGGGCTCCAATCCACTTACAGTATGCCTGACACACACCCCCATGATGTCACCTATATCCTAGTCTTGCACCCAGCTATTTATACTCTTACACTCTTGGGACCTACCTCACACCCTGGGGAAATCTGGGATTCACTATTCCTCCCCTCATTTGCATAGGATTGCCTGCTAATGCATAGTTACATGTCCCACACTGAGCGTCCCCCCTTAGCAACCATTACTCACTGGCCAGGTTGTCTTATGCCTGCCATGGACTTGCATGGCAGAATATTGCTTTTAGTTAGAATGCTTATTTTAGGTTTATTTTATTATTTTCCCCCCGATCCCATTTGTGCACCGCTGCTCTATGCTTAAACAGCCGAGATCAGCGAAAAAAAAATAAAAGTTGTTTTTTTTATTTTTTAAACAGTTTGCAATGCCAATGGTCTTCTACTTGGCCATTGGCATGCTTCCTCAATAATATGCAGCCTTTATTTGGAGCTGTCATAGCTCCGTTTTGTAGTTTGCAAAAATGTACTCAGTTACTAACCGAGTACATTTCTGCACTCTGTACTCATCCTGCACTGACAGCTGCTGGCTTCCTGGATCACAGATTACCCTCATTTCCATAGTTTTCATCTGCAAATGAGGGTAATTTGTACAGGAGCTCGGTCCATGCAGGATAAGTCTAGGAGCTCACGTGCATGTCCCGGGAGCTTGTTCCTGGATCGCACATCAGCCATATTGCCGAAAATAGCTCTTAGACTAATCCTGCACACTCTACAGGGCTACGTAAATCCAGGGGATTATTAAAGATACAAGTCTTTTATGTTTAGCATTCTGATAAAGTCTTATGTATTAGGATGAAATCACTCAATAAATTTCACTTATTTTTACTCTTTTTGATGTTTTTTAACTTTATTTAAATTCAAAACCTCAGTTTTTATGGACTGGTCTTTAGCCTTTACAGCTACTTAACAGCTAACTGAGTGTACAGAAATGACATGGACAACTTCAGATGTATATAAGATCCAACCACAGGAACTCTGACAAAAAGCGCCTAATCTCTACAAAAAGAATCCTTCCCTTTATCAATGCATCATGGGAGATATGCAAGTTTATCCTGGAAAAAAATATTTTTAAGCACACTTGTTCATGACTGTATAATGGCACACCGGCCTTTAAGAATATATGTAGTTCAATAAGCTGGACTCAGCTAATTACAGACAAGCTTGGCCTTTGGGCTTATACATACAGCATATGTTGAATGTTTAATGGTTTTCTGAAATACCTTGTTATAAAAACTTGATATGTTTTACCTCAGGGATAAGTACCAAATAAGGTTCAATTAGATGAGCAAAAAAATTCCATACAAGGCGCAACTAAGGAGACTTTGCCAAAACAGTAATGCATCTATAAAAGAAAGATATTTATAGCCCTCCCTTTATGAAGGCATCCTAAAAATAATGACAACTTGCTTGGGAAAGTATAACTCTTTCAATATACACAAGCACTTTTTAAATTATTTATTTATTTTTGTACAATTATTTATTTTGTGCAAGACTTTGCAACTCTTAGAAAAGAATCAGAATAGCTAGCAATGCAGCTAAATCCACCTACCTTAGACAGAAACAAGAAGCCAGCTGGGATACACCAGGACACAGAGTCCTATATTTTTACTAATGAGTATGAATGCTTTCTACTTTCCACCATAAAAGACATGTGAAGTAGCTTTAATTCGCAGTGCCCACCATCACATGAACATGATATGTCTCTAGCCTAAAATACAACCATCTTCCACATCTTCCAAATAACTGCTAAAAAGATTAAATCAGTGCTATGGAAACTTAATAATTCTGGTGCCAAATTTTTAAAGATACTAAGGCTAGCAGCTGAAAAAAATTACAAAGCCACCTTATGCATATTTTTAATGTCTCTCTCGCTCTATTGCTCTCTCTTATCTCTGCCATCCATTCTTCTTAAAATTATATCTCCTAAAGATTTAAAAGATTATAAACCTATATCAAATCTAAGCCCTAACTGCTAAATTTCATTAACAGTCACAGCCTATTATGCAATTCACAACATGGATTTAGCACATTTACAGTCCTACTAATGGCCACAGGCACAATATCAGCTGTTCTCTTATCTGACAAGGGCTTTGAAATCGTCAACCATTGTATTCTACTCAACAAGCTCAAATTAATTAACTCTGAAGCAAACATCATTAACTGGCATGAAAGCTATCTACAAGATAGAGCCTTCCAAGTCTATCACAACTCCATAAGCTCTGTAGGTGCTCAGCTCAGGAGTCCCACAAGGATCTGTGGCTCACTTCTCTTCTCCCTCTTTGTCAACAACCTCCCTCTTGAACTATCAAATTTAAACCTAGTTAGTTATACAGAAGACATATTTGTCTTACAAGCCTGTACTACCCACAGTGACCTGCAAAACAATTTGCAGTTAGACTTTATTCAACTCTGCACCTAGTCTCTCTCAAATAAATTTCTAATTATCCCCACAAAATCTAATGTCATGATATTCTCTGCAACTAGAAAACTAAAAACCATTCCTTCCCTTCACATAAAACACCACAGGGGTAATACTATTCCAATGTCACAGAATAGAAATACCTAGGCCTTGACCCACCTCTTTCCTTAACACAGCATACACACACACACACACACACACACACACACACACACACACACACACACACACACACACACACACACACACACACACACACATCATAAGCAGAATGCAAACCAAGAGAAGGGAGACCATATTCCAGGTTAGGTATTAATGCATTTTTGGCTGTTGATAAACTGTCCTTGGAAGGAGAGGATGACTTATCGGGCTAGTACTTTAGTAGTTATAGTGTGTGTGCGTGTGTGCATGGTGGTCATCTTATGAAAGTATTGAAAGCAGTCTCTGTGAGCAACTGTATGTGTGTGTGTGTGTGTGTGTGTGTGTGTGTGTGTGTGTGTGTGTGTGTGTGTATGTGTGTACGTGTGTGTGTGTGCACGCGTGCGTGAGTGCACAAGTGTGTATATGCATGTGTGTGCGTGCGTGAGCACAAGTGTGTATATGCATGTGTGTGCGTGTGTGTATGTGTGTGTGCCTGACAATATCTGGTAGTGTGAGTGCCTGTCTGTATGTGTCTGCTTAAGTACGGGCTGGCGATGGGTCCTGCCATTGCTAATAAGTATGCTAACTTGGTATTGGCTCTGTGGGAGACACACTATGTTTTAGAACTCAACAACTTGTTTTTAATGAATATTTTATTTTATAGAAGGTTTGTGGATGATATTGTTTTACTGTGGGATGGTATGGAACAGGATTTAGATAATTTTATATTCTATCTAGAAATAACTGTTTGCTTCCCAAAATTTAAGAAAGCAATTTCAGCAGTTACTATTAACTTTCTGGACATTAATAGTACATGTCAAGATAAAGAATTAGTCTACCTTTTATTCTAAGGGTGTACATGACAAATATGTACCTACACAGAATGAGTATGCACCCCACACACATTCAGTAATATTTTTAAAGGACAGGTGCTAGAGGTGCCAAGGGTAAATACAGGTAAAACAAATATGGAGAAGCAAATGATGGATCTGAGAATAGATTTTTTTTCATAGAGGTTACTCTGTTAAGGTAATAAAAGAACAAAGGACTAGTTATCTAAGGTTAACAAGTGCAACCAACTCCTTACCTGTACTATTTACTTATAATACAGTTATAAAATCACCTCAACAAATAGTTAAGAAGCATTGGCACATCCTTAAAGCAACAAATTTTATAAGTACTAACATGAAAAACTCTCTTTGGATATAGACACACATGTAACTTAAAGCTGTTATTGTGCTACAAAGAGCTACATAGAGGTGTTCATGCTATACTTACATAAAAAGGTAGATGCATCCATACTATAAATGCACTCTCTCTAAGTTTTTTTCAAGGGATAATTTATTCACACACCCAGTTACACAAAAGAAGTTTTATTTTGATACCTATGCCACCAGTGACACTAAAGGCATAGTATTTTTAGACAAATGCAGTGTCCAGTATTTTATATTGGCAAGTCTAACAGAACGCTACAGGAGAAAATATGTTGCCATATGTTTGAAATAAGAAATGTTGAAACTAGTGCCTTGTTTAAGCATATAAAAATATATCCCAAGCTTGTTTTTAATTTTTAGTTATAGAGAGATTGTATGAGAATAAGAGGGGTGGGGGACATAGTTGTTCAAACAGAGAATGCAGTGTATATGGTGATTAATAAGTTAACAACAGATTCAAGCCCAGGTTTGAATGGGCTTTAATAGCATTCAACCTGTTCTGATGTTGAAGCAGATGAAATTAAAGTGGCTAATGAGCAACTGTGCTTCAAGTCATGTGGTTGCGATGGTTATATAAACAAGATGAAGGTTGTTTTCTGTTTTTTAACCTAAAGAAGCCTTGTTGCAAAAGGCAAAAGTTTGTTAGTATAAGTTTTTCCTGTAGTGATTTGAGACAGTCATTTTAGAGTTTTTAGGAAAACAATAGTGCATCCACGTCTGACAGAGCAGTGTTCAGTTCCAAAACATGATAATTAGGTGCTAATGAGGTACTTCTCTGTGAAGCTTTACCTTGTATCTAAATTAGAGATTCTATTATTCATGATAATTTACCAGCCCATATTATCCAATTAGTTTGTGCAGAAAGAATCTTTCTGAAATCAGGACTGAGCTTCATAAAAGCTTAAATAAACAGTTGCTTCTGTGTTGCACCCAGCAAATGCTACTGCATACCTTTATACACATGCAACTCAGTTTGTATGCACCTTTATAGTGTGACTGATTACCTTGGTCTGTAATTGTTCAAGTCTATTAATTTTAATTATTACAGTCTGATTGTTACATATTAAGCATTATTTATCAACTGTCAGGCATGTAATATTGATGGAATACATTTATGCAAACAGAACTAACCTTTCAGTTATTGTATCAAAATGTGTAAACAATGTTGTAAATTGTATTTTCTCCTTATATGTATCGATTGCTTTGTTAATTAATACAATAGAATAAACCTATCTTTTGTAACTGTGTGCATTTTTTTTACTTAAGAACTTTTGTTCCCTGCATGTATCTTACTTTGCAGAATGTGAACTGTCACTTTTGTTGTTAAAAATACTTTGCATCCAAGCGACACAACTTTGTAAATGGGCCTTGATGTTTTGCAACACATTATGTAAAGCCAGAGCCAACAAGATATACATTGTAACATGTGTGCAATACATTATTTAGTTTCAGTACACATCATCAGTATTTAACTACCCCACGTATAAAAGTTAGCAACTTGATTAGCACTAATTATGTAACATGCAAATTTGTATTAATAATACTAATGGTACAGAAAATTAAGGTAATGAGCTTGTGAAGATATGTGAAGGCTGCCAGTCTAGAATTTTGTAAATAATTCTGTCATTTGTAAATATTAATATAAGCCACAGGGTTGTTCTCTTAAATGTGAAAAGACTGTATTGGATGTTGAACTGCAGAAATGTAACCACATTGCACTCTGCTGGAGGAAAGCTGATAAGTCAAGCATTGTATAGTCGTTTGATCTCAAAACTCGGAGCCCAGATGTGTGGATGAAGGAATTCTTCCTGTTGTTTTGAGACTATAGTTAATTGCTAGATTTTACATATATAATGTTTTTAATTGCTGTAATTTCCTGACCAGGTGCAAGATTAATAAGAAATGTGAATGTACAGTTTCTATTAGCCTGGAAAACCAGAGAATTGTTAAGAATGATGTAATCTAAAATGAGTCAGCAGGATGTATTATCAATTTAAAGGACTTTCTCAGAGACAGAGAGAGAGAACATTTTGCATTTTTCTTGAGAACATCCAACTCACCAGCACTCTACCTGTGCTCTGTATTTAAGTAGGATCTTTGACTTTAGTGTCTCTCTTAGAAATAGCTAGGAAATCAGAAGATTAGACTAGTTGTTTTCAGTACTGATGTCAGAATTATTCTACTGTATTATTTTAAGCATTTGCCTGTGATCTCTGAACTCTTGACTAGCACTGTGTAGTAAGAAATATTGTCTTTTGTTCTTTATTATTTATTATTATTAATTATTTTTAAACCTTTCAACTTTGGCTGTTTTGTGTAGAGATAATTTAAGATCTAGAGTGCATTGCATATATATATATATATATATATATATATATATATATATATATATATATAGTGATACTGGCCAAGCCACTCCAATAAGCCTTAAAAAGTTCTGGTCACACATTAATTGGATGATAATATTGAACAGTAATAATTGGGCACCCTTTGGTAAGGGTATTTTTAGTAGCTGATAAGTAAGGGTCCTGGTGGCAGTGATTACCACCTTATAGCCTGGACAGAAGGGGCACAGCTGGTGAACCTGTGCCAGCCTTCCCCAGGAGTGCCTCTGTGGTTGTATATAAATTATATCTCAAAGTGTGTGTGTCAGCTACTTGGGCAGAGACACGAAGCACTGGTTGGACAGAGAGAGTACTAGGAGGACTTGGCTTGGTACCCTGGCTAAGGACCCTACTCTATAGCTGTACCAGTGGGGAGTCTTACTGGGGATCTGGAGAGAAAGGGAGAAACCAGCCCCAGACTGACTGTGATCTCTGTGTGCTCTTAAGGGAAATTGTACTTTACTGTGTGTGTATTTGATATCCTTCTCAATGTGGATGCCCCTCACTGGTGTTAGTGGTGAGGACTGAGGCCCCTTGATTACTGGGCCAGTGCATGGGCATCACAGAGCTATTAAAAAGTTTCACCTTATTGTCCAGGATTTTATTCTGTTTCCACCTGCATACCTAGACTCTGAGCAAATCATTTAAGCATACCAAAGCTCCCAGCATGCCTCTCAAAAGAAACATTGTGCCTATTGTATCTTACCCAGTGCAAATAGATTACAGAAACTTCAGTGATATTATTAGAATTATATTATTATGTAGCACCTAACATATTCAGTGCTTTTGTTTTCATGTAATCAGTATATGCTGCTCTACACATGCTATCCAAAGAAGGAGCAACTACTTCATAATGTAGAGTATGTGCTGACTCCTGTATAACAAAATCATTTTGGTAATATGAGAGACCATACCTGACTTTACTAATGAATGAATGGATGAATGTGATACACAGTGAGAAATGATTGCTGTAAAATTATTAGATACATGTAACCCTCACCAGTACAATCACATTCACTCCTTGTTAATTTTCTTCCTTTACTAGTTCATCCATTCTAGTTTTACATTACAATGTCTTCTAGATGGCTTGTCATGTCCAAAATATTACCTTGAAAAATACTTCTTTAGTTTACCTTTGGGATTTTTTACCTTTAACTTAAAATTATGTCCTGTTTTCCTAGCCTTTATGGACTCATTCTGAAAGATGTTAATGTGCTGAAATACAGTATGAATTCTACCTTTCCAAATACACACACTTTTCTCATAGATATACCCACTAAGAGCAGTTACTTTGCTGTGTTGATTCTAATGCCCATTCTACACAATGCCCACTGCCTTTCTTTTAGCTACTTCCAGCCTGTTTCATGGTCTCTATAGGTACAGGTGTAGTCTATGTTGAAGGCAAGGGAACTTCTGCTTATACTACTTATGACTCTTCAGGTACCTACTATAGTTACACATTGCTTTCTTAAATTTCCATGATGGCACTTGTGTATTTTAACTTTCTATTTTCCTCCATCCCTACCTTCTCTCACATTATTTTTCTACCTGTCCCATGCTATCTTGAATGCCTTTTCAGACTGCCCCTCTACCACACAAATGGAGAGTCCATTCCATATGCATGCTGCATACATATTATAAATAAGTATTTTCAGAAATCCAGAAAGAAGTTAGTCTCTACAATCAGTTGCTTGAGTGCTTCATTCCATCACTGTCCTTCCTGTTCAGGATGACCTACAGACATGTCTCTGCTGTGATATTGTAGAGCAGTATCATGTCCTCCATCTCTTCTGGTTTCTATTGCAAAGAGCTGCAGCTCTTTTAGCACCTACTCATCTCCTTTCACCTTCATCCTATGCATATTTCCAATGGCTATCTTCTGAATTTCATTCACCAACTTTAGATCCTTTTTTATATAGTCTCCAAAAATGTATATATTACTCAATGTATGGTCCAATAAGGGCCTTCTAGATGAGACATTTTATTACTTTGCTTCTGGAGTCCATCTCAGTGTTATGTTTGTTGCTCTGACAGCCCTCTCACTCTGCTCATTTTGGTCAAATCCAGCTATATGCAGCTTCAAATCCTTTTTTGGTCCTGTTAACATCGGCTTTATTCTTTTTCCTTCACATGACAGCTGTTGTGGACCTATTTTCAGTTCTTTATATACCTTTGCACTGAACTTCAGCTGCCACTAATCTGCCCACTGAGTCTACCTTTCCAAATACATTGTAAGATTCTTACTGCCATCCTTCTCTGCTGCACCTGCCTTTGTGTCTTAAACAAAGACATTTGTTTTGTTTTCTTCACTCTGATATATCTGAATCAAAGCACAGTGAAGAGTACTGGACCAAGGAAAGACCCTAGTGGTACCCTATTATTCACTTTCCTTCTTGCTGATACTGTCAATCTCACCAAGATTCTTTGTATCTTTCTATTAAACTATGCAGCAATTCAATTCCTCGGTATTAGTCATATATCCAACATCTCCTGTTTTCCTATCAACCTCCTGTACAGAACCACCATCAGGTGGGGTACAAGTGGGAGTCTTGTCCCAAGCTCAGTATAGGGGGACTGTTTGGGTTTAGCCACCTTTCCTGACCTTGATGAGACACTTATCATTTTAAGCATATTTCCCTGTTTCTCTCCTATCATTGCTAGGTCCCACTTATTTAAAGTAGTTCACAAGTCCACAATTCTCCCAAACACTATTTGCCCATTTTCAGTCTTGAGATTGGAAACAAATGGACTGACTGGCAACTGGAAGTGGTTGCTCTGATCCTGGTTAAAATGTCATGTGTCTTCTCTCTATTCTTATAATTACTTTTCAAGGAAAAAGCTTTGGAGATGCTGATGTGTGAATACCAAAATTTGTGTTTTGTCCTTAATATTGCCCCTTGTTACAGAATGATGAGCAGTGTCTCCAGAGTTACAGCAATTCAGGCACACTTTGAAATAAATAATAACCTATATCAATTGAAAAAAATGTTTACTTCACAAATGTTGATGGCTATTAATGAACAGTCACAATCCCTTGATATAACTTTCTGAAAGCTAAGGAGATGCTCTATGAGATTATTTAAAAATAAAGTTGCAAGTCATATCTTCTCACCTACTAATACCAGATATTTAACTTCCTGTGAAGTTAACTTACTGAGTTAAATTGATTGGTATCTAACCCATTGAAGAAAATCAAAAGTAAGCAAGTTTTGCAAAGGTCATCAGTGCCCTTCAGACTTATATATATCAACTCTAGGTTCAGACAAATATTAAGGTGGGAGAAATCAGTCAAAACAAAGGAATCACTGCTGGCACACAGTTGGCAGCAATTTCCTACAGCAAACAGTAAATCACAGGTTGAACATGGGGAGGCTTGCACTCGGGGAATGGATCCACAGGAAGTTGAGGTTTGGAGAAGTGTAGGGAAATTATTTGTAATACCTACCTAAATATTGCATTATTATTTTTCTCGCTGAACTTCTTATAAACTTCCTTTACCTCAGTGCATGCTGCACTCCTGCGTGTGCCATCCTTTGGATGAAAAGTTAAACCAAGGCCTATCTGCTTGAGTTATTGGTAGCTCAGGTGGATGTAAAAGATACCATGGCACCTATCAGAAAGAGTAGGGGTCCTTTATTTATATACAAAAAAACTCTTATTTACAACACATTTACATATTTACAAATATACAAATATAGAGATATATAAATCTGTTGACACATATTCACATTTTACAGTTATGCTAAATGCTCATCCCTATTAGAATCCCAGTCCCTTTTCCATAGCCAGCATTTGATTTTACTTAATATTGTTGTTAAATCCAATTACCATGAAACATAATTTCATTTATTCTTTCATTCCACATCACACATATAACATAAAATAACATTTTATCTCTTATTTTAAAATATTCTTTACTTCTATTCTTATAATATCCATATTTAATCATATCCATGTTTATTTTATCCACTTATATCTTTTGAAAAAAATATTCTTTACATACTTTCCCCCATAACTTTTTTACTCTTTTACATTTCTAAAACACATCTTTCATAGTTTCTTCTTCTTGACAATGTAACCATATTATATCACTTTTCTTTTTATATTGTATATTTCCTTTTACTGTCAATTTATCTATTACCAGTCTCCACAAAAAAATCTTGACATTCTACTTTCTGATTACACCAATTGCTTCTTATTTTAATTGCTTTAATTTTTATCATCTGTTAGATTGTCCCATTGTTTTACACAGTAATGTTTTCTCATTACATTATTATGCCATACTTTTCTATATTTTTCTATATCATCTTTTTTTTTTATTATCCACAAAAAATATTTTTTCTTGGTAATATTTTATTTCTTTCGTTGTACACTCTATTTCTCTTTTACTGTTTTTTACCATACCCCAACATTTATCATACTTATAATTATACAGTTTTACTACTAATCTCTCATATTTTTCATTTAGCCACTTTAACACTCTGTACAAATTTAATGAAGCAGTATATACCACTGGGTTAAGTAACCCTAAACATCCTTCCTCTTTATTTATATACAAAACTTATCTTTTTACTGGGTTTAATCTGGAACCCTTTATAAATAAAATAAAAAAATACCTGGAATAATTCCTTTTCAAATACTGTTGCCAACATAAATACACTTGTTAAGTATGCTGTTTTCCCATCAGAACTGAAATTATCAAAAAAGTATTTTTTTTCTCAATGATAATTTATATGTTCTAAAGGAAAGACAAGTTTGTTTTATTTCTTCTATTGTTTTTATCCATTGATTTCTACTTCCATCTTTATTCCCAAATTGTATACCTAACATAGTAGTTTCATTCATTGTAAAACATATACTCCCTATCTTTACTACATCACCTAAACATTTACTTTTCTCTTTATTTAAAGCCATTCCTAGCACCTCTAGACAGTTGTGCAAATTATTACTTCTTTTATCCAAATTTAGTTTTTTGCAATTATTAGAATGTGATCTGCATATGTTAATAAAACTGGAATTCTTAACCTTTCAGGTGTTATATAACATACTTCCCTCATTTTGTAATTTATTTCACATACTATCACATTCATAACTAATACGAGTATACAACTCATTGGACACCGCTATCTTACAACACTTTTCATATGCATCTCTTGGCTTAACTAGCCATTTACAAATATTTTTACTTTATCTATGAACCTATGAACCTATGAAATCTCTGGTAATCCAACAATGAAGATAACAAACATGGCTGGAATGGAGTCTTCATTGTTGGATTACCAGAGATTTGACTTGTCTAGTCAAGGCGCTTCATCAGACATACCAAATACACTGAAAATGCAGATGTATTTAAATCAGTATTTTAGTGTATTTGGTATGTCTAATGAAGCGTCTTGACTAGACGCAAAAGCTCTTATTACTGTTTACTTTTTTATTTTAATAAAGTTGTTCAGCTCCATTCCACCTCTGTTTGTTATCTTCATTGTTGGATTACTAGAGATATTTACTTGGTTTTTTGAAGTACTTCATTCTCTGACCTGGTTGTTCTACATATTTTTACTTTAGTATTACTATATGCTGACATACATAATTTCTAACTTTCTCACTTATATCATATTCTTTCATTATTACCCATATGATTTCATGTCTAGTTGTATCAAATGCCTTATTTAAGATCTCCTATCATGATTTTCACTTCTTCTTCTTTTATATTCATAATATCTTCAACAATTTTTCTAACTATCATTAATAATTCTTGGCAACCCTTCCCCTTTATATGTATTATCTTCCATAATATTATCCATTTTAATTTCAAATCTCTTTTGTATTATTTTCATAAAGATATTATAATAGTTATTATCCAATGCTATCAGTTTCCATTTTTTTAACTATCTTCTATCTTGCTTCCTCCATATGAATTTAAGTATTCCACTACATAATTTTTTATACATAAAACCTTCATTTAATCGTTCATTCAAAATCTTTAAAAATATATATATTTTGCCAGTCACTTACATTTTTATACATTTCATACTCTACTCCATCTGGTCCTGTAGTTGAATTTATTATCTAGCTCCTTTAAAGAAATCTCCTTTTTCAACTCTTTATTCTCATTTTCTGTTAACTTTTTTTTACTTTGCATGCTTTTTTCACTACATTTTTATTTAAACATTTATTGTACATATTATAATACACTATTTACAATTTTTTCTTGAGTTCTTTCTATTTCTCCTTTTACATTTTTTTATTTTTTTCATTACACTACCATCATCATTTACTAATATGCTTAAGTAAGTTGATACTTCTGTTTTTTTCCCTTGTAAAATTATCTTTGTTCATATAACAATGCTAGTATTTTTCTTGATGTCTTTCATATAATTATTTTCCTTTGTCAAAGTACTTTCTATCATTATGTTCCAAATCTTCTAATGCATCATTATATGTTCTTTTATATTTTTCTTTCTCTAATTTTCTCACATCATATTGCCACTTTTAAAGCATTTTTTATATATTTTTCCTTAAATATCACCCACCATTCAGACCAATGTTTATAAAATGTTCTCATAATAATACAATCTTTCCATAACTGTATTACTAATCTATTTCTTTTTTGCTCCATGCTTTATCATTTATTATTTTTATTCCTTTGCCTATTTTTATATATTCCTTGTTTTCCTTTATCTTTAGCCATATCGCAAGATGATCAGAAAATCCTTTTTCAACTACCCCCCCTTCTCCTATAACTAAACCTGATACTATAAAATAATCTACTTCAGTTCTATATATACTCCTTTTATAAGTACAGGAGTTTTTGTCCTAAAATTTTAACTTACCACATCTTATAACTTTTAACATTTTTTCTTACATCATTTCTTTTCTTTCTATGGTTGCCTCTTAAATTACAATTAAAGTCTCCCATTATTATAATATTCATATTTATCAGTACATAGTCTAAAATCTGATGAAATAAGCTTTCCATTTATTTACAATTAGTATAAGCATATAATGGTATAATACTATATCCTTGTTCTTTCCATTTTAAATCTACAATGGTTAATTTTCCCATTTTTGCTAAAGTTACATCTAATATCTTTAATATATTTCTGCAGAATACAGCTATTCCAGAACATCTCTCATTTGCCAAATTTCAGATGAACTTTCCTTCCCATAGTTTCTCTATTTGTAATCTTTCTTTATTTGTTAAAAGTTGTGTGTCTTCTAATATAATTACATATGTATCATGTGTGTTATACCATTCACATTTACAGAATGCCCTCTAAAATTTTCATTTTCCCTTTTCTTTAGACTTATGGTTTCATAAGCTCATGGCTAATTACTAGGCTAGCTTACTTAATAAGCCATTCTAAGCCTAGTCAATTTCTCTCCCAAAAGTGAAAATCAAACACTGTACCTTGTATTTGTGTGTTAAACACCTTAACCATTATACCAATCCCCAATCATTAACTGCAAATATTATTTTTTGTCCATTTCCTTTCTTTTTTCTTTTGTAGTTATCCCTTTAAATTTTCTTTTTTTCTCTTTTACCCTTTTACCAATAGAATTCTTTTTTTTCTTTTACTACCTCCCAATTTATGTCTTCTTCATCACTTATTTTAGAACCTTCTTCTATACCCTCTTTATTTTTTTTCTTATCTATTTTTCTTCTATTTCTGCTACTTCTAAAATTTCTTCTCTTTCTTTCCAATTGTATTACATTGATAACACTTCAATTCATATTTTTGTATCATGTCCCATTTCTGCACAAATATAATACTTTCTTTTGTCACAGTTACTTATCAAATGTCCTTCCTTTTCACAAAAAAAAACATGTTTTTGACTGTCCCCGGTACTTTACAACAAGCTATCCCCCTTCACATTTGGTATATGTATAATTTTTTTCTCTTTACATTTTTAACGCAATATTACAATTCTAGCCACCAGTCCATAAATCCCTTTTGTCATAAACCTTTGCAGTATCCAGTACTTATATAAAGCTTTCAAATGTCCTTTCAAAGTCCCCCTTTCTATCTCTGTTCGAAATTGTACATGAATTTTCATAGGTAGGTACTAGGCTATTGGCCCTAGGGCCTATACAAGCCTAGCCAAAAAGGTACCCTGGCTTTCACCACCCAAGAAAATTATTTTCCTGTGCCCCTGTCAAGCAGAGCCACAGAAGGGATCCCCGGGGTGAATTTCCTATTTCCCATCCAATCGTTAAGATTTTTCTTGAAGAGTGCTAATGAGGAGCTCTGTTTGACATAGACAGGTAGTCTGTTCCAGAGTATGGGAAGTCTCTGGGACAGGAATCTATCCCTCCAGCATGTTCTGTTTATTGTGGTGACAAGGTTTAGGTCCCTAGAGCATGTAGCTCAGAGGGATTGGGATTTCTTTAAGTGGAGCATGTCCAACAGCTCTGGGTTTGACATAGCTTTGTATGTTAGGCAGAGATCTCCTCTGAGTAGGCGATATATGATGGAGTAAAGCTGGAGTTTTTTGAGACAGTCTGTGTAGGGCATCTGTTTGAGGGCAGTAATCCTCTTTGTGAGGTATTTCTGCGGCCTTTCCAGTTGTTGTAGATGTCTTGTGAGGTACATACCAAAAGGGGCGTTGTACTCTATAATGGGTCTAATGATTGATGAGTAGAGAGGAACAATGACCTCTTTTTTTCTGGATGAGAAACCTTTTGTGATGAGGTGTGCCAAGTAGAAGGATTTCCTGACCACTGTGGTGATGTGATTATCAAAATAGAGACTGCTGTCCACCTGTGTCCCAAGGTCTCTTATCACACTTTCAGTGTTAAGTAGACTATCGCCTATGTGGTATTTCATGGATACAGAGTTTTTACCAAAGGGGATGACAATACACTTTTTGGCATTGAGCTTGAGGCCATGGCTTTTACACCAGGCATCTGTCTCAGTGAGGCCCTTTTGTAGGACGTCCACATCATTAGGAGTTTTGATTATGGCTCCTAGTTTGCGGTCATCTGCGAACTTAGTTAGCCAAAGACCTTCTGTGTTAGCCTGTACTTCAGAGAAGTAGATACCAAACAGGAGAGGACCCAGGACTGAACCCTGTGGTTCTCCACTTGTCACAGGTCTGAAGTCTGATTTGGAGTCTGCTACTTTCACAGTGTGGGTTCTGTCAGTAAGCCAGTTGGCAACCCATCTTGTGACATAGGGATTTATACCTAATTTAGTGAGCTTATCTATAATTCCAGAGTGGGAGATGATGTCAAACACCTTGGCAAAACCTAGATTGGCTGTGTGAACCACCTTACCCTCATCTATGGCTTTGGTGACTGCTTCAAAAAAGTCTATCAGGTTTAGGAGACATAATCTGCCTTTTACAAACCCAAACTGTGTGGGGTCCAGAGTTTGGAGATCTCCAATGTCTTTGTTTATGAGTTCCATGATGATACTTTCCATGGCCTTGCAGACCAGGCTCATTAGGCTAATGGGGCGGTAGTTCCCGGGGTCTGTCGTGGCTCCCTCTTTGTGGAGTGGGATAACTGTCATGTTGCACCATTCAATGGGCACAAAGCCTGAGGTGAGGCTATGACTGAACATGGTACTTAGGTGGGGTGCCAGTTCATTCTGTAGTTCATGTAGAAGGCAGCCTGGGATGTTGTCTAGTCCCATGGATGCTGTGTTCTTGGCTTTGGAGAGTGAGGTTTTTACCTGTGCAGCCATGATTACAGGAACTTTGCATTCTTCTGGTATAATTCTTTTCTTTTTTGTTTCCCTGTTAAATGCTTTTATCACATAAATATTCCATGGGTTATAGTCTTTCTTTTTTTCATATTCTCCAAGAAAATTTTCCATTAAAAAATAATCTCAGATATAATGTCACAAAATGTTTCTTTGTTCATCATCTTCTTTTGGCTGTTCCCGTTAGGGGTCGCCACAGCGGATCATCTGTTTCCATTTCTTTCTGTCCTCTGCATCTTGCTCTGTCACACCAACCACCTGCATGTCCTCTCTCACCACATCCATAAACCTTATCTTAGGCCTTCCTCTTTTCCTGTTACCAGGTAGCTTCATCCTTAGCATCTTTTTCCCAATATACCCAGCATCCCTCAGCACATGTCCAAACCAACATAATCTGGCCT
The DNA here is from genome assembly GCF_019279795.1 of Protopterus annectens. Classification (NCBI taxonomy): domain Eukaryota; kingdom Metazoa; phylum Chordata; order Ceratodontiformes; family Protopteridae; genus Protopterus; species Protopterus annectens. Next base: position 164,055,678 of record NC_056727.1, read on the forward strand.
CTCTGACGTTCTCTCCAAACCTTCCAACCAGGGCTGACCCTCTAATATACTTATTCCTAATCCTGTCCACCCTCGTCACACTCAGTGCAAATCTTAACATCTTTAACTCTGCCACATCCAGCTCTAACTCCTGCCTTTTTCTCAATGCCACTGTCTCCAACCCATATAACATAACTGGTCTCAGTACCCTCTTGTAGATCTTCCCTTTCACTCTTACTGATACTCGTCTGTCACAAATCACTCCTGACACTCTTCTCCACCTACTCCATCCTGCCTGTACTCTCTTGTACAAAATGTTTCTTTGTTAATAAAAATAAATATTCATCTCATGTACCTTTATACCCAATGGAGCTATTAAATTGTTCCACACTTCATACCTGTCCATTTCTTTGTCAAATACTCACCACATACTTCTGTTTCTCATTTTCTTCTGCCTTCTTTCCTGCTACCCCCTTTCCCTTCTTTTATTTTCTCTGCATATGTTTTCTTTTCCATCTCTCCATTATTCTTCAGGATTGTCACCGCATCCTTCTTTTGCATTTTCTCCATAATGTCACCTTAGGAAACAGCTCCTTTATGTTCTGTTTCACTCTGCATCACAGTTTCTTTAGGTACATCATCCCACAACTTTCCTGACTAGAGGGTTGTAATTATACATCCATAATTTGCTGACTCATCTCCATCAAAAAGATTTCTTTAAAACATCTCCTTGGAATCCTGCATATGTTTTCTTGTCTTAATATTTGCTTTCTCCCCCATTTCTCTCACCACTTCATTATCTCATTCTCTCTCCATCAGCTTCCCTGTTTCTCTGAGTCACATCTGCACCTAGAATGTAAGCAGGAAGTGCTCCTGCAAAATGGGTCCCACTCGCAACAATGGCAAGTAGAGGAAATTCCCTGATGCCCTGGCCTATGAACCTATGAACTTTTCCTAGTATTATAAATACCACCTAAAGTCTCCCCTGAAAAGAAGCCACTAGCTAGTGGTAATAAACCACTCAACAAGGGATAATTAAAGTAAAATAAAATATAGATATCCCAAAATATCATATTCAAAATTGAATAGAAAATGTAGATGGAATATTGGTTAGTTATAGAGGTCAAAATAAAATTAAAAGTATGAGCTATTCAGATTTCAGATGCAGGCTCCTTAACCTTAGCCTCAGGAGTACCACATCACAATTTTATCATGACTAATTGCAAAATATATATCAAAATGGGTGAGGGTATGTGACAGTGACAGCTTGAATTTTTAGATGGGATGAAACTCATGAACTGGTTTATATTATACTTAAGACATCGGTTCTTCTGTAAAATTGTAGCGCTTCTGAAAATGTACTCACTTATTGGGCAACAGCTTAATTTCATCAAAATTACATTATCACTGAACTCGGTCTTTAAAACTAAAAAGCTTTTCTCAACTTAATATGTTGTTTGCTTTATATAGCTGCTATGGTGCTGCAAACAAAATGCTGGCATCTGCAAATGCATTAAGACTCTGGTAACTTGCATGAATCCATTGCAAAAACCTTATTTATTTTTGTAAGTTAAATGGTTATGTCTTATCTAGACTGTGCCCACTTTAAGTTATGAAAACATGAATTTTGTATATTTAGTTGTTTTGCCAAATGCAAGGCATGTAGAAATGGTCAGGAGGCCTTGCTGAGGTTCTGTTAATTCATCTGCTTTAATACATACATGCTACAATATCAAATTATAAATATTGCCAATCAGCTCACAAATTACAGCCCTAACTAAAACAAATTCTTAATTGTTCTGAAAGCAAAATGGCTATTTATCTGTTTATTGGGTTAAAGCAATAATCTCCATGGACCTTCTTCAAACTCATCCTAGGAGCACTGGCTGGTTAAGTGACTTGCTCACAATCATATAGTTGGGCAATGGAGGCTGACAGAATAAAACCCTGGATCAATGGATCACAAAACAGCTCATTAACAACTCCTTAATCTGCTGCACCAACTACCACACAGCTACTACCTGTTTTAGTATGAATGCATCCACTATAAGTAGATGAAATGGAAGGCACCAAGAATCAGAATCCCCAAACTGCTTTTGCCAAAAATAACCTGCAGAAAAACACTTTTATAAGTGTTTTTTGCATAGAAACAATACCCCTGTAGCCCCACACCCCCAAACATATAATTTACCAAATCCACATTCATATCAGCTCAAAAACTGAGGAAATTCTCCCCAAAAGGGAATTACTTCTGGTACAACTCACCAACAGTGATTTCCTGTTGAGGAATTCCACTCATTGACAGGTAAATCTTGGGGAACTGAAGCTTGAGCATTCAGTCTTACATTGGTGTGGTTTTGTTTGATTTAAAAGAAGAATACCTTATCGCCTGATGGCAGCACCCATAAAATATGATCAATATGTTATGGGGTTCTTATCTTATGGACATCAGACATAACTGAGAGTGGTGATCTGGTACTTCCAATTAGAACGTGAATGTTCTGTTCAGCTGTGAGAAATGTGGTACTGACTGGCAACAGAATTTTTGCTATTCACCTGTCCTGTTTTAATTTGTTCTTGTACTGTAAAGCTGTGATTCATTCATACCTTTGTCTCTATCAGCCCATATACATCTGCAAGAGCAGAGCTGCTGTTATATCTGATAAAAGTTTCAGTACTGCACCCTTCTAAATGATTGTAGTAGCTGACATTTGACAAGGGATACATCACATACTTGTTTTTGCTGTAAATGTGGTAATGATGTTGGAACTTGAAGGGAGAGCACCTGAATAAAAATTGTTTTTCACAGTTGTTGACAGTGTTTTATAAATATGTAAGGGACACAGAGATGGAAAATAACCATAGCTCCTCTATAACAGGTGGAAATGCTGTTCTAAGAAATAATTAATATTACATAAATGGCATGCATTTAATTTAGTTTAGAAAGAATAGACAGTTATGAAAAAATTTTGTCTAGTACTAAGTGGCTAGTACAAATAGAAAAAGGATAGTGAATCAGGTTCTGCTGTGGCATTTTAATAAATGGTATAACTTGGTGAGGTCACAAAGGCATTGCCTTGTTCTTTTTAGGAAATATCACCCTTTGTTTAAACAGCTGCTAAAGTAAGCAGACATGCATCTGTTAATGTCTTTCCTGAAACAAGGCATTGCTACTTAGATTTATCTTAAATTTATGACTGATGTAAGGTTCAAACTCACAATATTGTGAGCTGTCAGCATTAATTTTGCTGAACAACTGGTGCTGTTTACATTGCTGCTAGAAGACATTTTAAGGTTAGCTCTAATATGCCTAGTGGTTATTCCTAAAGTGATTCAAACCTTTTCCTCCCATATTTGCTTACAAGAAAATCCAAACACGTGCATTTGTTTCTTCTAACAGGAAATGTTTGATTTCATTGTAATTCTGTTTGTGGGATTTCGACTGCAAACACTCTGTACCTGAGATATGAGATTGATTTTTGCAAACATCACTGGAGTACTTTATGGTTAAGCCATCAGCTTAACTGGCATAAATCCTGTCAGTAAACTCATGAGAATAAGGAGATTTATGCTTAACAGATCTTACCTACTAACCTTACCTAATTTGCAAAAACAGATAATTAAAAAAAACATCACACCTGATTCATGCTGCAGAAAGACAGTCTGGGTTTTGTGATTATATTGCAGTACTTTTAGAATCCTCTGTTATTTACACCCATGTTCTGTTTACTAGTCTGCAGTCTTTGGCACTAGCTTACAATGAAGAGAGAGACATTGCTCATGCCTTTTTGTGATAACATGCTCTAAAGAAAGAAACAACCCCTCACTTATTATATAAATGTATAGCCTTCAAAATTTATCTCAAAAAAACGTGCAAATGGATCATGTGAGTATTTTTATGGTCAATTTCACTTTCGTCGGCACAGCTTACTGAATACCTGTCTGTGTTGTCAGAATCATGTTCTGGTCGCTTTTGATTCCCCTTACCTAATGCGTACTTTCTCTGTCATCTTGTTTCTTCCTATACCTCAAGCAGGTCTCCCAGTTCTTCATAACATTTAATTCACTTCATTCTCTAACTTGAACATTTTAAGAATACAGGACTGTGTAGTTTGTGCCTTCATTTATTATTTTCTGTTTATTTCCTTTGCTGCTCATGTTGGCGTAACGGTTCAGGTCTTCACCTCCCATGAAGAAGAGTTTGCATGTTCTTTCCATGTCTCTCTGGGGGTTCTACCCACCTCCAAAAAACATTCTGAGTGTTTTCATCTCAAACTCAGCAATGAACAGAGCTGTAGGCAGCAACACAGACTCTAATATAGAACCCTATAGTGGAAGAGTTGTATAGACCAACCACTTTGAGCATCTAAAGGAGTGCGCAGTAATTTCAAGATAGGAGAACACAGATCACAGATTGCATGCCCTGGCAGGGCTAGCCACTTAACAGTGTAATATATGACTATACATGATTTGGTCATGTTGACTAATGTCACCAAATTGGCATCGGTATTTGCCAGTGATAAGTTGGTTAAGGACCCAACCTACACCAGGGACCCATGCTAATGATAGGAGGGGTGTATGCTCCCCTATTCACCAATGTGTGCCCACCAGAAAAGCCAGCAACCCTTGATCAATAAGCTACTGGCTGGCTAGTGTCCAGTTGTCCAGCCTGGGTTACCTGGGATAGCTCCATTGAGTAACAGCAGGACATAAAACCAATCAACCTTCCAAACATGAACTAAGAATTGCTGCACTCAGTACTGGTTCACTGACAGGATACAGCTTGGAATTGGATTACATGATGGCTGGACATCCTCTGTATCCAAGAGACAAGATGGAAGGGCAGTGCAGCAAAGACACTTGGCTTGGGATCCAGAGTTTACTACTCAGGAGGACAGGCTAGAAATGGTGTGGGAACTGTGGTATGGGAGATAGGCTCCAGAAGGCAGTGAGGTATGTCATCAGAATTAGTGAGAGATCCTGGCAATCAGACTCCAACCTAATGATAGGGCAGTATTCATAATCTCAGCCTATGCCCCATAGCAGTGTTGTGATGGTAAAGAAAAGTGCATTTATACAGCAGTTACAGGACCTATTATAAAACAGGACAACATGAATTTGTGTTGATTATGGGTGACTTGAATGCACATATTGGGACAGACAAAACAAGATATAAAGACTGCCTGGGTCCACATGGGTGGGGCAACAGGAATAAAGAAGGAGAGGCCATTCTAGACTTCGGTCTGGAAAATGGCTTGATAGTAGCCAACACATGGTTCAGAAAGAGAGACAGTCACAAGAACACATACAAGAGTAGCCAACATGCCACTCAGGTAGACTTCTTACTAGTAAGGAAAGAGCACTGGGATAGAACTGATGATTGCAAAGTCAACCCCAATGAAACAGTCAGCCCACAGCATAAACTACTGTTTGCCACAATCAGCTACAAGCAATGGTTAGAGAAGGCTTTAAGGTCAACAGACACCAAGCTAAAGACCTGGAAGTTGACTGGAGAGAAAGCACAACAGTTCAACGTATTACTCGGGACTCTAGCTAGCACCCCAAAAAGAGGACGAATAGGGGGAGTTGAAGAAGAGTGGCAGTACCACAAAACAGCATGTATGAGGACTACAGAACAGATATGAGACTGAGCCAGGTATGGAAATAAAGTATAAAAGGAAAGCTGGTGGTGGAATGCATAAGTCCAGGAAGTCATCAAAAAAGGAGTGCAGGAAAAAGTGGGAGATAGAGAAGACAGAATACTAGTTGGCTAACAAATAACCTAAGAAAGGAGTGGCAATAGCAAAGTAAAGGGCATCAGAGACACTCTACTAGCTTCTGGAAATTAACTCAGTAGGTAGCACAATGAAACTCTATCAGGTTGCAAGTCAAAGACAAAAAGATAAATAAGATAGTTAGAAACCCTTTATAAGGGATGCCAGCAACAACCTGCTCACCAGTCCACAGGACATCAAAGGCAGATGGAAGGAGTACTTCCAGCAGCTTCTGAATGAAGAAAACTCTACAGAATCTGTACTGTCCCAGACACAGACTACAATGAGAGAAGAAGAGGAGCCCATTCTAGAAGAAGTAAGAACAGCACTAAGAAAAATGAAGTCAGGGAAAGCAGATGAGGTCACAGCAGATATGATATAGATGCTGGGTGAGAGAGTGGAGACATGGATCCTGAGAGTACTCATAGCAGCATGGAAGAAAGGCATATCTCAGATGACTGGAGAATAAGCATACTAGTGCCAGTGTACAAGAACAAAGGGGAAATCCACAACTGTGAGCAGTACATAGATATCAAACTCCTGCCATACTGCATGAAAGCTCTGGAGAGGGTGAGCGATAAATGGATACACAGAGCAGAAGAAAGTAAGATGGGAGATGAGCAGTTCAGATTCAGATCAGGGTGCAGCACAACTGACCTGATGTTTGCAGTGAGAGAGATAGTTGAGAAAAAGCTAGAGATGAGGAAACAATCCAACTGGGCGTTTCTAGTCTTGGATAAGACATACTGTATGACAAGGTCCCAAGAAAGCTGATTTGGGCAGTACTGCAGTGGTTTGAAGTCCCAGAAACATTGCTAGAATGAGTGCAGGCTATGTACAAGGACCCAGTGTCTCAAGTATGAACAGTGTTTGATCTGACAGAAGAGTTGGCAGTGGGAGTGGGTATGCACCAGAGTTCAGTTCTGAGTGCACTGCTGTCCATGCTGGTGATGGACTATATTAGCAAACAGGTCAGAGGTAACAAATCAACAAAGTTGCGCTATGCAGGTGATGTGGCATTACAGGCAGACTGAGCAAGAACTACAGCAAAGAATAGGGGAATGGAATGCAAAACTGAGGCACTTGGGATTAAATTAAGTGCAGATAAGACAGTAGTAATGACAGCAAATTTGAAAAATCATAAGAATCTGAGAATTTAAATAGAAGAGAAGATAGTGTAACAGGTTAACAGCTTCAAGTATTTGGGAAGGATGGCTGAGGAGAAGGGAATTCTGAATGAAGAGGTCAAAGCTAGAATCAGAGGGGCTGCAGCCAGCTGGCATAGAGTCTATGACAGAAGAATGCGAAAGAAGCTGAAAAGTAAGGTGTACAAGACAATGGTGTGACCAGTACTTCTGTATGATACAGAAACCTGGGCAGTAAAGGCAAAGCAGATGAGAAAGCTGCAGGTGATGGAAATTAAGTACATGAGAAGGGTGTTAGAATGGACACTGTGGGACAGATGAAGAAATAAGGACATAAGAGCAGAAGCCAAAGTAGCTCCAATTGCAGAAAAGATAAAAGAGAACAGATTACAGTGGTTCAGGCACATATGCAGAAAAGCAGAAGACAATCTGGTCAGAGACAGGAAGAAGGTAAGAGGAAACAAGGGTATTCAGCAAAGAGGTGGATGGATTGTATAAGAAAAAATCTGTGACGGTCAGGCATGAGTGTCAAAGAAGGCAGGAGTGTGGCACTGAATTGAGAGACAAATGATGACAGTTAACATGACATCCCAACACCATGTAGGAAATGGGAAGAAGTGGGTTGATAATGATGATGATGATTATGATGCATAAATTCTGAAGTGGAGACCTTGTAAAAGAATTTTTGATGTTGCTACTACAGAAACACATGTAATTAAGTTATTATAGCTACTTGCAACAATACTGATTTATATGTAGCTGTGACTGAGCAGTAGAAAATTTGCCAGAGAAATATACATAAATATATATAATTAAGCAATTACTCAATTAAAGCAAGATAGTTATTTTTGTATTCTGCTCAGTTGTGTACAAACCCATTTGTGATACTTTAGAAAAATAGAATTTTTTTTCTGGTTCATAACTTTCTCCTAACACTTTAATAACCATGCAGAAGGACAAATGAATCGCAAATTAAGTATGCATGTATGTGTGTGTCTCTGTATGCCTTTGAACTTGTGTGTCTGTATGTGTGTGTGTGTGTGTGTGTGTGTGTGTGTGTGTGTGTGTGTGTGTGTGTGTGTATGTGTGTGTCTGTGTGTGCATGCTCACATGTATGCATGTCTGTTTGCATGTGTGTGTCTGCTTGTGTCTGTGTGCTCTGTTTTTTTTTCCCACAAAGGATTGTTTCTTTGTGATGACCCAGGTTCCATTACTCAGATAATTGTCTAAGGCAATCTTACCTTTTTATGCTTGCATATCATTTTAAAGTGTTCTGTCCTCACAGAAGAAGTGCTAAAGGTATACCAGACCATTCAGACCTGACATGGTCAGTGCTGCTGCTGCAGAAAAGATGTCTCATGGGGTGCAGGGTGTATGTGTCATTCTACTGTTGTAGGTATACACTACCTAATTTCCTTTGACACTGATAAAAAGCTAATCAGAATGTGTGCATATATAGCCAGTAAAGAACACTGTGGCAGGGCTGACTACAGAAATGATACTCGTCCAGTTTCTTCTTTTTCTTAACTATTCCCTCATGATAATCAAATTGCATTTACCTCAGTAACAATTAATGAGATTTTTTTTAAGAGATGCATGATATGATGCCATTTTATTTGGTCTGTCGACTAAATGCAAATAGGCATTACTAGGAAATGCTGCATGATCCATGCAGTCTGTGACTTATGTCTTTGGACAGTGTGTGTTCTGATTCATATTACAAAATAAAAGTAACAGTATATTAATATAAAATATGGACTAAGCATTGAAATCTCCCTCAGAAGTCTAGTGCTGACAAGTACGTCACATATGGATAAATGTCAGGAAAAGTATTTACCATTCACCAAAGTGCATCTAGTAGATGACAGCTTAACTGCACCTAGGGAACCATACTGTTTCCAAAACATGCACTTCCCTGCACACATTTTTAAGACCATGTATTAATGCATGTGTTCTTTTGTGTTCACCTTCCTGATTGTTTTAAATTACATTTCGTTTTTAATACAGCCACATTTCTTAGAGTGTTTTAAATTTTGTAGTTTGAACATTTTTTGAGTAAGCAGTGAAACAAAATATATTAAACAACAATGACAAAAATACCCATTTTAGAGCATTTCAGCCATAAAACTCTACTCAGATTGTTGTCATTATAAACTACAAATATCCATAATCATAAATTACAGCCACATTATCAACTCTGTATACATCATATGTTTGATTTTGATAACAATGGCCACAGTAAAGTATACACATAGTCCTGCAAAGCCAGACCAATGACTTTATCCACACACCTCCCTCAAACCTAACGATTATAGTTACACTGTTGAAGGCATCTTTCTCAGGTCTGTGTCAAAAAATACTAACTGTAATTATGTCCAGTGTAACATAATTCAAACTGGTTTCACACAAACGCACAGTAGCCAAAGTTTCCCAACTTAATTCACACACACACATACACACACACACACAAACACACACATATGTACACTAGTCCTGCAAAGTCAGACTGGTTAAAAATGACTGGATGATAAGAGCATAAGATGCTTTCATCCACAAATAGCCTCCACCTCACCCCCCACCTGCAGTTATAGCCACTGTGTTGACTGTGTGCACCCCTTATTATTATTTTGAAGAAATTAATTACATGTACTTTATTGCTAGCTTTGGATAAACTACATGAAATTGTATAAAGATTACTAGTATCACACCATAAGACTCAGCAATGAATAGCACAGTTTAAATAGAAGAGCATTTATGATGAGGGCATAAAAAACATTAACCAGCTGATAACATATGATGTCAATGTGCACAATCTCTGCAGAAGTAAAGGCCATTTGAATAATTCCACATTAAACAGAACTTCAGCAGTGCAGTGGTGCAGCAGTTATCATTGCCGCCTTACAGCAAGAAGTTCTCCAGTTCAATTCTTGGCCGAGGTGCCTTTTGTGCAGGGTCTGCATGTCCTCCTGCATTCGTGCGGGTTTCCTCTGGGTGGTTTGGCTTCCTCCCACATTCCAAATACATGCGTCTAGAGTATTTCTGCCAGGACCTCCATTGAAAATGGGCTCTGTCCCAGTCAGACTTTCCCAGTTAACAAAAGTTAAATAAAAATAATAAAATAATTATTACTGTAGATGTTGCTGTTGGCAAACAACATTGTGTTTCTGTGATTCATCTACAAATGCAGTTATTCCTGCCTTTGAAGAATACATGTCCTCTGTTGTATTAAAAAATGGTGTGCTGATGATGATGCCATAATATTTCTCGAACTTGAGCAGCTGTGCAATATGGGATGACTGGCAAATAACAAGAACAGGTTCATTTTTATTTACTATGCATGCTGTCCAGGGGACCTCTAAGGAGTCTATACCAAAGCCCCAAATTGTTCCAAATCACTGTCTGGTTAGGTGACTTGCTCAAGGTCATACAGAAGGTAAACCTTGCACCCTTGCCACAGGAAGCAGTGTATTAACAAGTCAGAGCTTTAGTCCCCTGCACTAACTGCCAGAGAAACAGTTTTTAACTAAATGAAGAAATCCTTTATAAGCTGAACTTGTAGATAAGACTGCATCACAGTCATATGCAACTATATAATGTATGCTGAAGATCAGATGGTTCTGACCATCACTCCAAATAATGCAGCCCATATGACCTGACAAATGTCAACCCCTTTGCAGTTGCTGGAGTCTCTAAAGAAGGTACTGAAAATATATTACAAAAATCCAACATGTTTAGACTATATTACATAATCCAAGCCTGTTAATGAATAAATTCATTCTTCAGTGCAATGAATAAAATAAAACAATTAAAGACAATATAAAAGTTGCTATAGCATTTGTTCAACAACCCAAAAGTCATACAAAAAAACAGAAATATTACTGCATACAACATATTGTTTTTTGGGGGGTGCTTACATGTTTGCAGGATATCTACATCTCATTTTTCCCATTCTATGCATTCCCTTTCATCAAGAATAGCTATTCTCCTATGACATCACTCAGTACAAGTCTGACATACCTTAATGACTGTTAATGCCATATTGTTTCAGCATACAACTTCATAATCAACAGAGCTGGATTGTCGAAGAATGGGGACCTATACAGAGTAATGAACCAGGCCACCACCAGCAAGACCAATATCCCATTACTTGGCTATTTCTTCTCAATTACTATAAAGCACTGTTCAAACCTGTTAGTGTGCATAATATTTTCTTCTTTGCTTTTCAGTTCTCACAGAGATTTGGATTTCATTTAAAACTTTTATTTCAAAATTTACAGCAAAAACACTAACAAGAATTTTCTAAACAAAACACTCTCACATTGAAAACAAACTTGGCATGGGAAACAATAATCCTCTCATCCTCTGAGACTCACATTTAGTGAAAATACATTTGGCAACCAACTGAACTACAAGGGATATGCTGGAATTCATACTCAAATAGCTTATACTCTACTAATTAGCTGCTTTGGGAAGGGTGCAGGAATTCAAAAGACAAATGTATAACACATTTGCTAACAGCCTGGGACATCCCACTGGATACAAATATCTCTTTTCATTAGCAGCCCTGTACTGTCTGATGAAGAAACTTGATTTGGAGTTACACAGAAAACAAATGAAGGCTGAAAGAATCAAGTTCTGTACTACAGGAAGCAGCTCTTTAACAGCACATTGCCTTATTCATCTACACTAAGTGTTAGACAAACTGTTGGATCCCAAACACAGAGTATTTCACACCTCCATGCCTGCAGAAAACAAGCTAAATAAAAAAAGTTGTCCATTTTATTCACAACTAAATAATAAGCATACTGTCAACATTCAACAAAACAAGGAAACCAAGATTCATGGTAAAAGAACATGACTAATATGATGATGTCCCTGTTTACTACAACCAGCTTCCTTCCTTTATTCCATAACTACTGTGGTTCATAGGTAGTTATTAGGCTTGCAGTCCAGGGCATCACTGAGTAGTCTAACTCCAAGTGGCCCAAAGCACTGTCTGGTTAAGTGACTTACTCCAGGTCACACAGTCAGCATATGAGGACTAGGGGAATCAAACTCTTTCCCACAGGAATGATAGCTCAGAGCCTTAAGTCTCTGCACCAATTGTTAGACTGAAGTAAAAAAAAAGAATGGAAGGATTCAAGCTCTACACCCTTGATAAAAAACAAAGGCATTAACCCACTATATTAATTCATAAGATGGATGGAATATTTGGATGCAGGAGCCAAGTATTTATACACACACACACACACACACACACACACACACACACACACACACACACACACACACACACACACACACAGCTTACTCAAACTCTCAAACTAGATAAGTGGAGGTGAAAGGATTCAAACCCTGTACTTTTGATAACAGGAAGCAGTGTATTAATATTGTACATCCTTAAGTGCCAGACAACCTCAAATCACTTAAACCATTAACAGACCAATAAGTGTTGCATTTACATGCATTTTCTGAACAATAAAATCTAGGAAAATGTAATGGCTAACATTACTCGCTAACTGTAATCCTCAGTAATTAACCACAAAAAAAAGTTAATGAGGGGACAGGGAATAAATATGAGGCAGAATCAGAGATGTTCTGCTAAAGCAGAGACAAATAAGAGCAGACTACTCTAGTTCACTTAAAATGTTAACATAACAACAGGTTTTGCATCAACGTGCATTTTGTGAACCCCCAAAGTCACGAAACTCTAAGCATTATTGACTGCTATAACATTCAGTGACTTTTAACCATCAGTGATTTATCAGAAAATGAAGAAACATGTGAACGTCTGACAACTGATGCACAGGATTAAGGCTCTGAGCTCTTAATGAGCTGCTTCCTGTAGCCAGTGATAGGAGTCTGATTCTTTCTTCCCCAGTTTGTCTACTGTGTAACTCTGAGCAAGTCATTTAACAGGACGGTGCTCCTGGTTTTATAAACACACCAATCTGTTTCAACAATTATCTGTCCTCACTCGAGAAGAACTCGTATACAGGCAGACACAAACGCATGTGCAAGCACACATGCACACATACACCTCTCACTTGTACAAGGTCAGCCCTTCAATAATTTCCATGATTCCCATGATCCTGTAATAGGCTTTCTGCTACTTCTTGCAGAACTGTTATTGGCTGTGTGGGGTGGAACCTACTGCTACTAGCTGTACATCAGTCCAAGTAGAGAGACATCAGGCTGTGGAATAGGGAAAACTTCTTAACTTTTATTCTGCAGATTCTGCTAAAGGTGTGAATGAGCTGAAATTGTTTTGTTAGCTGGCCGTGAGCCTCCCTGAAGCCATGGCCCCCAGGCAGCGACCCATTTCACCCCTATAATAATCCACCACTGAGTAGATCTCCTAAATAATTCATTGATTTTTCTCCAGTAATATCCTTCAACCTCTCCAGAAAATCTTGTGTATTCTGTGTCATCAGAAACATTATTTTGGTGAAGTTTTGGCCACACCCATTGTAACATCATATGTTTTGGCTGTACCCATTAGCGTCTGACTTTGAATATCTGACAAAGATGCCGCTCTAATACTTGAAAACAGTGCAAAATAAATAATCAGTAGGCTTATGTAAAAATAAGATAATAAATGTGACACTGTTTTAGAAAAAGCATCAGGAATGTGCATGTGCATATCGTGAAATGGGAGCTGAAATGTAAGTACAGAGACATTGCAATGATCCAAATTCAAACATTCATTTAAAACTCCAAATTTTTTAGCTGCAGCTCTGGTCTTGTATAGATCTGAGTCAAAGGCCTTGCTGAAGTCTAGGTAAGTTCACCTGTGTCACAACCATAAAACTGGATTGTTTGACTGAAAGCTCCTTCTAGACTTGAACATATGGTGTTGCTGTCCTGGAGATTGTTGGCCCTCAGAAATACTGTCAGCCTTCCCCTGTGGATGCTTGTATTGAACATATGTATAAGAAAAAATAATACTGCAACCCCCCAAGTAAATGGTTCACTCAATAGTATTACAAAAAGAGGAGAGCAGATAATGAGTGAAACCAAACCATGTTCCAGCACTTAAAATAGTTAAAAATAAATGGAGTTAATATGCAATCCAACTTTGAACTGTTAAAATAAATCTTTAATCACATATAAACAAACAAAGAACGACAAGAGCTTTTATAATAGAGCTTCTTCAGACCTTTATCCAAATACAAAAGCAAAAGCTGTTTAAACATTTTATCTATCTCACAACCAATCAATTCATCATTTCAAAAAGCTCAATTATGTAGCCAATACAAAATTCTTAAATATCATTGATGTAATTTCCTTTCATTCATAATATGAGCACAGCAAAACAAGTTCACAACCAATCAACAGCCTCATCAAGTAAAAGCACATACATATAACCAATAACAACATACGTAATTCTGTTCTAAATAATAATCATACTCTAAAGCAAAGGTGACCTTAAAAACACTTCTAAAAATAAATATAATGAATACAAATACATAATAACTAAAAGCTGAATATAAATACATACATAAATATATGAGAATAAATAAATAAAGACAATTAACACAAGCTTTGTGCTTTCAGAAATGGTTTCAAAAGTAAATTCCTGTTCAATCCTTTGCCTGTATCTGCCTGTATTCTAATAATCCATTTAGCCTTTAAGGCTTCAGTCTAGTTTCTAATGTCACCTTTGCAATCACTTTCTCTAACTAAATCTATGACTATAAATTTAAAAACATGGCCTTTTCTAGTGTTCATTACATGCTTTGCTAAAGCATTACTTGGCAAGCAAATTATAATATTATACAGGTGCTCCTTAATAGCTGTCTTAAGGATCTGTTTGTCTTGCCTAAGTAAAATGCTGCATATTTGACAGCAGGCAAGATAAACCACATGACATGTTACTCAATCAGAGAAAACCTTGCATTTAAAGAGCCGGGCTACATCAGGATGCAGAAACTCAGAATCTGTGCTAATATAACTACAGAGATTACATGACTTGCAAGGTCTCGTACCCCCATACTATGATCTACATCAGTATCAGGGATGGTTCTCGGATAGCATAACATATTCATAACAGATTTCATGTTTTTATAGACGAACCTCGGCCTCTCTCCCATCACATCCCTGATGTGGGAATCAGCATTTACACTGGCCAATGTTTCCTAATAATCTCCATAATATCTTTGCAATACTACTAAAATACATAGACATGCCCAAGATATTACCACTTTTATTAATGCACTTCTTGACGGTGGTCAATTCTACAGCATTCTCAGAAAAATAGGGTTTGGTAATGTTGTCTCTTAAACTTGTAATCTCATTTAGGGTATTTGCAACATCCAACTTTTTATACCTCCTCTCTATAAATCTACTTTGCAGAGCAAAAATCTCTTCTTTAAACATATCATCATTCACATGAAATCTAGAGGTTGCATTCCCTGTCTCTTCACAATATTGCGAAAAATGTGTCCACGGACCATACTTTGTCTGTGGAGATATGTATTTCTATAGCAAGCCTTACTATGAATTCCAGTGGTAATGCTTCCTTCTCTCAATCTAGGTTTTGCTTTTGTATTTGGATAAAGGTCTATTGTGAAAGCACTTACTGTTTTTGTTTTGTTTATATGTGATTAAAGATGTATTTTAACTGTTAAACATTGGATTGTATTTTAACTCCATTTATTTAAAATTATTTTAAGTGCTGGATATTGCATATATGTATGTTTGTTTCTATTACTATATATAATTCCTGTATGTTCTCAACAATTGCTTAATTATATATACTTTACCTCTTGCAATATATCTCTGTAACTGTCAAAATTTAATGTTTTCCCAGGAGGAAATTGATAATTTGTGATCAGTGCTCTTCCCTGGTTAACAAACTAAAATAAGTAAATAAACGAATAAAATAAAGAAAAATTCTGGTCTTGACTTTCCCCAGCCAAAGTTGTTAAAGTAATAGGCCTGTGGTTACTTTAATTTATTTTCTAGTTAACTGCCTCTTTTTCCTTGTACAAAGGTATCACAGTTATGATCTCCCAGTCCTCAAATACTTCTACAGAAGACAGTGATCTGTTGAAGATCTCTATCATGGGATATGCCAGTACACTTACAAGATTCCTGAGATGTCTGGAAGGCATTCCTTCCGGTCCTTGTTCTTATCCTCCATAAAGACAGCCAGTTTCCTGTGTATCTTCTCCTTTACTGTCCTGTTACCTCGCCACAAATCAGCCCATTCTGCCTTGTCTCCCTCCCAGCATGACACCTTCATCTTGCTTTTCTTTTTGAAGGGTGAGAAAAATATTTAGCCTCTACATCTCCATGTTTACAGTTTTTCTGTAACTTTCCTCTCATCTTGGCTTAGCCTAACCTGCTCTGTCCCTCCCTTCCTCCTTTCTGATAAATGCCTAAAAAACATATTTCCCTTTTTGAGCCAATCGGTCAACTCTCCTCTAATTTTTACCACTGCTGTCCTCACCACATTTGCTGCTGTTCTATTATTCTTCTTGTGTTTGGCCTCTTCTACTTCCCTACCCATCATTTTCCCTCTTTTAGGTTTGCTTCATCATGATCATACACTTGTCCACAGACCTAAATACGCCACCCTTGGCCAATCTCCATAGTGTATTTACTCCTCCAGTTTGCCTCCAGACTCTTAACTCATTTGTGACCCATTTCATCAGCACAGTGTAATTAATCCATGTTGCTAAAATTCCACACCACCATCATCATTGTCTTTGTATTCTTTCCTGTCCCCCTACTCTAAACACCATGGTGACATGATCACTGATTGCTAACAGTACCATAATGTGGACATCCATGACCCCCTCTGAAATGGGTAGGAGTACTGTAAGAATTCTAAACTTTCTGGAACATTCCTGCACCAGATAGCTTAACCCTTCATGGTCCATGACCTTAACCAGCTCTTTCTTCCACTCTACCATAGCTTTTGGGATCTCATATTTAGTTCCAAACAGAATGAACCTCCCCATAAGTATTATCCACTTCTTCCTACTCTAGTCCTTTATCTTCTCTTAATCTCTCATCCTCTTCCCTTAATATATCTGGTAGATAATACATTGCATCATGTCACTAGCTCTTTCCCCTTTCCTCTACCTTAACTGAGAGGACACTTAGCCTAGGTTCTTACACTGCTTGCTCTCTTGCCCTGTTTTTAATGAGGTGTCCTGCCTCCTCTATAACCTCACTCCTCATGCCCTCCTTTATGTGGGTTGCTACTCCATCTCAGCCTTTGTGTTCTCTGTAATTCCTGAGCAGCCTATTCCAGTCACCTCCATGTTTCACCCTCTCTTATCCCTAATCCATGTCACTCTGATACTAGCAATGTATCTCCCTTCCTGCATCACTTCTTGCAGGATTTTGTCTTCTAACCAAATTCTTTCAACTGCAGAATAATAGTACAGAGATGTGTTCCATATCACTGTCATTTGTTTGTTATATTATGTGTATCTTTTTATCATCTGACTAGTGCCTGAGGAGCTACTCACCTTCTAGTCTGTCCTGTATCCTTCCATCTCCCTTTCTATATTAGTGTGATGGTATGATCATTGAGATGCACCTTTCCAGTGCAATATTAAACATCTCTACCTTTTCTGCATTAAGATGGAGCCTATTACTTGCCTACAGATTCTCTCTGCCAGTACTCCTCTCATCCTCCTACCAGTTTAAAACTATTTCTTTTTGTCCACTTGCAATAGTCATTTATTATACTCCCTAATCCTCTCTTTCATCAGCATGTTGGCTACAAGTTTAGGTTACATTTCTGAGAATGCTTCTTCCAGCCCCCTCTCCTTGCATACATCTGCCACCTCATTGACCCTGCTTGCTACCAACTCACTTGTCTCCTCCGATAGGTAATTAGTAACTACATGTGCCACAAAAGTTGTCCACACCTAGCTGATCCTTTGGGCTACCTCCACCCAAATCTCACCATATAGAAACCCCAAGGCCAGTTACACTGAAATTTTGTCTAATTTTTCTCAGGGACTTCCCTTGTAGCTGAGTCTTCATGCACCAAAACCCTCTTCTCATGCCCCCACACTGATCTTTAACCCCCTCATTTTATAACACGTGCCACTATGTCTCTTATCTGTAACCTTTTCCCCTTCATTTACACTATTTTCAGCCTTTCTCACTGTTTGTGCTGGTTGCTTTCCTCCCTGTGCAACATCATATTCCTTCCCCATCCTCGTTATGTTCTTCCTATGCCATCTCTCCACTGCTCTGCTCTTTTATCCTCTTCCACTCTGATCTTGCTGAGTATCCAAACCTGCCCACTTCCCTTCTGCTCTCCTTGTTATTGTCCTTTACCCCTAGTTTTAGTTTCCACTCATCACTTGTTGTTAAACTTTACATTTGCCCTTCTAGCCTTGCTTTTTGATTCTTGTCCAAGTCTTCATGGCTGCATTTCCCACATCCGTTCTTCACCTTGTTATGTCACCTAGGGACGATGTGTAAAATTGGAGTTAGGTTGACTAGATTGGGAACAGTAATTTATGTTATGGGTATTGGTAAGCAGAGCACATTATCCAGCAAATGTTTGTCGTCAGGGTAGGTTTATGAAAAGAGTCACGGTTAGTTAATTGTATGATTGATAGATCAGTAATGCATTGATTTTTTGTTTTTTTTTTAGTGAAGGACTGAAGGCCAAGTCAGGTTATTGTTCTGAATCATTATTAAAAAATACTGTTACATGTTTATTTATTTGCTGAGTGTTGAAATTAATGTTGATACTTAGTAGGTGGCAAAGACTATTAACATTCCAAATTAGTAGCATTGCTTGCATGTTGCTATAATGTTACGCTTAATTTGAATTGTAATAATTTTTGTATGGCAATTTAACGGTGTAGATATATTCATGATGAATGCAATAAAGATTTTTTTTTCAAAAAAGACACTGGTCTTTAAGAAACAGACACAAATATGCACATATTTATCTTTGTATAAAAGAGTAATATACAAACAATGGAAGATTTTCTGCTTTATCTAACCAACGTATTTAAAAATGCAAGAGACTGATAAGCTTATAATATGCTTTATTATGATGCTTTACACTAGCTATAAATTATATCAAATCAACCAAATAAATATACAAAATCTTAACAACCTAAATAACTGTCCATTGAGCAACTCCATATGACACCTCAATATGATCTAGAAAACAACAGCGGTATATCAACACAGTAAACTCAATTGAACTAAAAATCAACCAGTTTTTAATACAGTTCAATATTTCAACAAAAATTTAAAATAGTGATGTGATAATATGCCTTAAATTTATTTTCAGTTGCTGAATATGACCTTTATGTCAGGTATAGTCAGTTATCTACAGTATGAATTCTTTTTTTAATTCATATTGTAGATAAATTCATTTTTGAAACCAATTACTTGGTCGGATACTTAACTATAAATGGCACACAAGAGCTGAAAGCAGCTTAAAGCAAACAAATAACCTAAACTGGACATTTGCCAATGGGCTAATAATAATTAACTTATTAACGCAACAAGTTTAGCTTCAGAGAGGCAAACAAAAATGTAGTCAACAAACAAGCAAATGTATCCCAGGTGAAGCTGAACCTATATGACTACCCAAAGTTTCTTTCTTTCTTCATCTGTTCTGCTGCAGTCTTCAATTTGTTTGGTTAGTGTTCCTTCCTTCCTCCTTTTCTATATTCACCTAGTCAGTTTTCAGTTTTACACAGCCTACCTGTGCACAGACAGTCAAAGCATTTAAAAACTATGACAATTCTCACAAATAAACATAAGTGCACTGTAGTTAGAGTGGCCAAAAGGGACTCATCAGGGCAGTCAGTGGATCATCTCATCTCTAATATGGTTAGAACGCTAACCTGTAATCCTACTATTAACTAGGCGAACCCACTAAGCACAACTTCCTCTTTTCAGGTGCAGCCAGAGAGTATTGTCTGATTAAGTGAGTGATAGTCAGTAAATGTAAACTGAGAGAAATAAACTCAGGATTACAGAGAGAAATAAACTCAGGATTACATATGATACTTCTTATCAGCTCATTGCCTTAGTACTGCATGCAGAAATGTCAGATAAATGCTCCTCATACACCCGGCCTTCACTAAGCTGTACAAAATTTCCTCTTTTTTCTCATCAGACAGATTATCCACAGAAGGTTATTCAACCTTTTTCTTATTATATGACTTCTCATAGTCCATTTTCTCCAGAAATACATCCAGCAATAGTATACCTGTTCTTTTAGCTTTTGTATCTTATATATACATATGATCTTGTATTTCTTTGGAGGTGGTGAACATTACTTCATGTCTCTGAACATTCAATCCAGTTGCCAGGCTCTATGGTCTGTTCTAGAATCAACACTTCAAAAACTATTGATGTAGTTTGCAAGAATGTGCATTTTTCCAAACTGCACCATCTTGCATTCACTGAATCAATGCAATGATTTTGTTCAATTCCCATTGGAGATTTAGCCCTTCTCATCCATTAAGCCCTGATAACTCTATTTTAGTTTTATCTGTAGCTCCCACTGTAATTCATTGTAGAAGTAATAGACTGTAGTTTTTCATTACATCACAAGGTGGAGCTCCTTTTCAGTAATATAAAAGACGATTTAGAAAGTGAAAGAAGGGACTGAAGGAGGGAAGACTGAGACATGTAGCTGAAGGGAAGAAAGGCCTTGCAGCAAGACTGAGCTTTCTTTTCTAGTGCTTTGGGACAGGGAAGTGAAGTAGCAGATTGTGTCTGTCTCTTGCTGAAGTCCTGGATGATGGTATTTTGTGGAATTAGGAGAGAAGTCTGAAACCAGTAGTTCTATGCCTGCTATGATTCAGCAAGAAAAGGAGTTCCCTTGGGCCCAGTACCGAGAAGCCATAGATGATTACCAGAATTCTGGTAGGTGATTTTCTACTTTTCTCATCAGAGGAACCACTGCGCCTGGTCACTAGGATATTCTCGATGGAGTGGTGAGAGGCTCTGGCCATCATTTTATATTTTTATAAGATTGTGGTTTCCCCCTCCTAAATGCTTTGTGGATTACAAATAACTGGGATCCATATGAGCTCCAGCTTGGGCCCCATCATGCCGGCAGCAAGACTGTAAGTAGTCACTGGCCAGTGAACAGGGTATAATAGAGTGTTTCATAGTGGGTCTGTTTAGAATTGACCAAGGGGGTAGAGGGTGTTAGTACTGCTAAATGACATTGCATTTTCTCATATTTGTATTGTGGCACTATAAATCTTTATTGTTCAACGATAATGCATTTTGCCATGTTAGTAATACTGCCTTAAAGAATCTTTACTGCTCAGTGACATTGCATTTTCTTATATTTGTATTGTATTATGACTCTTTTATTGCTTAATGACGTTGCATTTTTTCCCGTGTTTGTATTGCTACATTATAAAGCTTTACTGCTCATTGATATTGCCTTCTTTGTGCATGTTTGATTGTCAAGACCTTCTTCTGTTGAGTTCTGGGGAAGAGGGTGAATGTATGTTTTCATTGCATGCATATCTCGTCTTGCCTTATTGCTAACTGGTGCACTGTTGAAATAAGTTGGTTATGGTTGTGCTATTGCTTTTTTTTAAACTAGATGTGTCACCTAAAATAAAATCTGTCCCTCTTGACACCTTGGTGCATTGGGCCTAATAGGGGTGTCACCAGAGTCAGGTAGGAAGGAACCCATATCTCTTCAGCTAAACCTGTGGGTGCACTACATTTGGGGGTTCATCTGGGATTGCTTGTACTGCCTTGGACTCCACCCTATTCTCCTGTATGTGTGGAAAGCAAATCCAGCAGAAACATGTACCCAGAAGTAGCTGCTAAGTGGCGCAAACAGCACAATGCTCAGTCAGAGCATTGCTTAGTTCTGGTGTTGCCAGGGGTCACATGGACTGATATGCAAATACATCAAGTCACAGGATCCTTGACAGCTGTGGGGCATGGATTTTTGTTAGACAGCACTGTGGACCCTACCTAGCAGAGCACATTGGCCTTATTAGAATGGAAAGGTCCTTTGGTGTATGAGCACATACCTTCGAGTGTACAAATTTCAGGTGAGAGTGTAGTCCGTGTGGTAATCCCTGAGAAGTGCACTACCTCAGCAACAGAGAAAATGCCTGTTGAAGCTATCCAAGTAGGTCAGAACCTTACACCAGAAGATGCAGCTTCACTGCCCATAAATACTATAGGGCCTGACGTTTTGAATGCTTTGGGAAGTATTGTAGAAAAATGCTTAAAGCCTACACAGACATTCACTGGGTTTGGCTACCGCAAATTGCATTTTTTTCTGGCAAACAACCCACACCTCAGGGAGAGGAAGATTTTGAATCCTGGATGGATCAGGCTTGACAAGCCCTACAGAAGCGGGATATCCCAGAATCTCAGAAGAAGCAGCAGATAGCTGAAAGTCTAAAGGGATTAGCTGTGGATACCATACGCAACCTAAGGATGGGTAAGCAAGATTGCATGGCCAAGGACTATTTAGGAGTACTGCAGGATGTGTTTGGAAGGACCGAGAGGGCTGCTGACCTACTGTATCAGTTCGAACATACATACTAAGATCTGATTACATTAAGCAATTAGATAAAATGCTCCACCAGATCATCCTAAAGAAAGGGGTGGATCCAAAAGTAGCTGACCAAGTACGGATCGGACAAATTTTACAGGGATTTCAAGCTATGGACCCCATTGTGTGGAAAATGAGGATGAGAAATAGGGAAGAGACTAACTTATTCTCAGTTGGTTAAAGAGGTGAAGGAAGAGGAAGCCCTGTTGGAAGCCAAATCTCAGTGTTCAACAACAACTAAAACAGTGAGTGAACACCAGCAGGAGCCTATAGCTATGCTCACTACTCAAACAGGAGTTGTGGCCCAGAGTGTCCGCAATGTAGAGGTGTCACAGTTGCAGATGCAGGTGTCTTCCCTGACCGACACCATAGCTCAAGTCACCAAGACAGTTGCAGAATTGCAGAAAGCTATGGTAACTTTAGCTGAAGGGAGGAATACATCAGCTAGAACCTCCATGAAAGGACTCAGGGAAGAACCGAATAAGCCAATGTTCAGAGTTCCTACTGGATTTTGTTTTCGCTGTGGGGATACAGGGCATACAAAGTGGCAGTGTCCTAATGCAGAGAACTTGAAAAGAGTGAGCAAACTATTATTGGCTAGTGCAATGCAGGGAAACTTCAAAGGGCCTCAGTGAAGGAATCAGCTGAGTGCCTAGTTACAAAGAGCTCCATAAAATCTAACATCAAGAGACAGCATCCTGGATCTCCTTTCCACATTAACCCTTCCAAAAGGGGAGATAAACTACCTACTATGCACACTTCTAGCTCATCTGAGATGAACAGCCAAATTGGAAAGCCATTTCAGCCAAAATCTCAGCTACTACAAGATAGAGCAAAATCCTTAAAAGGGAAAACACCCTTGATCATTATAAGTAAAAAATTAAGATCTCTCATAAAATCATCCAAGGCAAATTTTGAGAGAAAAGTCGCCAAGGACTCAAAGGACAATCATAAGGCCTTCTTTAGCTATGTTAGAAACCTGGGAGGAAACTCCCAGATATGCTCAGAATTAGTTCAAAATGATGTAAAAATTACTGAACCTACAGACATTGCCAACATACTGGCTGACAGGTTCAGTGCAAACTCCCCCCCCCAAAAGGTGAGATATATATACCAGAGAATTATAGCCCCACAAACATCTCTAACGCTCAGGTGAGAACTGCTCTCTCCAAGGCAAAAAACACAGCATCCATGGGACCAGATGGTGTCCCCGGATGTGTGCTCCATGAACTCAATGAGGAATTAAACCCGCAGTTAGGGCAGCTGTTTAATCTTAGTCTCACCTCAGGATACGTGCCTAAGGAGTGGCGTACGGCAACTGTGGTCCCACTTCACAAAGGAGGTGCCTCCACCGACCCGGGAAATTACCGTCCCATCAGCTTGACAAGCTTGATCTGCAAAGCTATGGAGAGGATCATAATGGAACTCATAAATAAAGACATAGGAGACTTGCAGACTTTGGATCCAACCCAGTTTGGCTTTGTCAAGGGCAGATCATGCCTTTTAAACCTGGTGGACTTTTTCGAAACAGTCACCAAGGCCATTGATGAGGGAAAGGCAGTCCACACAGCCTACCTCGACCTGGCAAAGGCTTTCGACACAATACCCCACTCAGGTATCATTGAAAAACTCATCAGCTTAAATGTAAACCCATACATCACAAGATGGGTTGCAAATTGGCTAAGTGACAGAACCCACAGGGTCAGAGTTGCTGGCGCCATGTCACATTCAAAGCATGACACAAGTGGTGTCCCACAGGGCTCAGTCCTGGGCCCTCTCCTGTTCGGCATCTACTTTTCAGAGGTACAAGCAAACACAGGAGGATTATGGCTGACAAAATTTGCAGATGACTGCAAACTGGGCGCCATAGTTGAGAACACATCTGACACAGATATCCTTCAGAAGGGTCTTATAGAAATGGAAAACTGGTGCCAGAACCATGGCCTAAAGTTAAACGCCAAAAAATGCATAGTCATACCCTTCAGGAAAAACAAGGTTACCCCTAGCTACCATATAGGCGGCAACCCACTAAGCACAGAAGATGTTATCAGGGCTCTGGGTACCCAAGTTGACAGAAACCTTTCATTTGATACTCATGTTGCCAAAGTAGTTAGGAAGACCTTCTACATTGCCCACCTGATCATGAAGGGATTCACATCTAGATCAAGGGAAGTCATCGTCCCCCTGTACTCATCACTCATCACTCATCAGGCCAATGATTGAGTACAATGCCCCATTCGGAATGTATCTGACATGACACCTGCAGCAACTGGAAAGGCCCCAAAAGTTCCTCACCAAAAGGATAAAGGGTCTCAAAAATATGTCCTATGCTGCCCAACTGAAGGAACTTCAGCTCTACTCAGTCGCTTACCGTCTGCTCAGAGGTGACCTGTGCCTGACATACAAGGCCATGTCCAACCCAGAATTGATGAACATGCTTCACCTCAAAAAATCTAGATCCCTCAGAACTACAAGGGCGGGAGACTTAAACCTTGACACAGTTATTAATAGGACGTGCTGGAGGGACAGATTCATCACCCAGAGACTCTCTATGCTGTGGAACAAAATCCCTGTACATGTGAGGCAGAGCACCTCGCTGGCTTTGTTCAAGAGAAATCTTGACCAATGGATGGGAGATTGCAGATATACCCCAGGGAT